>NW_027472999.1:0-116584 GCF_030347505.1 Rhynchophorus ferrugineus | reverse complement strand
TGCATTATCTCTTATAGTTTCCGAGATATGGACTATCGATAATTTACACCTTAGGCTCTGCTTCTAACTTGGGCCCAAATTGTAAAATGGTCTTATCTATTGGCGATTTCGTTCCAATTCACATTCCAAGTAATATTCGGCATGCTAATTACATTACCGGTTGCCAAATTGCATTATCTCTTATAGTTTCCGAGATATGGACTATCGATAATTTACACCTTAGGCTCTGCTTCTAACTTGGGCCCAAATTGTAAAATGGTCTTATCTATTGGCGATTTCGTCCCAATTCACATTCCAAGTAATATTCGGCATGCTAATTACATTGCCGGTTGCCAAATTGCATTATCTCTTATAGTTTCCGAGATATGGACTATCGATAATTTACACCTTAGGCTCTGCTTCTAACTTGGGCCCAAATTGTAAAATGGTCTTATCTATTGGCAATTTCGTTGCAATTCACATTCCAAGTAATATTCGGCATGCTAATTACATTGCCGGTTGCCAAATTGCATTATCTCTTATAGTTTCCGAGATATGGACTATCGATAATTTACACCTTAGGCTCTGCTTCTAACTTGGGCCCAAATTGTAAAATGGTCTTATCTATTGGCGATTTCGTTCCAATTCACATTCCAAGTAATATTCGGCATGCTAATTACATTGCCGGTTGCCAAATTGCATTATCTCTTATAGTTTCCGAGATATGGACTATCGATAATTTACACCTTAGGCTCTGCTTCTAACTTGGGCCCAAATTGTAAAATGGTCTTATCTATTGGCGATTTCGTTCCAATTCACATTCCAAGTAATATTCGGCATGCTAATTACATTGCCGGTTGCCAAATTGCATTATCTCTTATAGTTTCCGAGATATGGACTATCGATAATTTACACCATAGGCTCTGCTTCTAACTTGGGCCCAAATTGTAAAATGGTCTTATCTATTGGCGATTTCGTTCCAATTCACATTCCAAGTAATATTCGGCATGCTAATTACATTGCCGGTTGCCAAATTGCATAATCTCTTATAGTTTCCGAGATATGGACTATCGATAATTTACACCTTAGGCTCTGCTCCTAACTTGCTCCCAAATTGTAAAATGGTTTTATCTATTGGCGATTTCGTTCCAATTCACATTCCAAGTAATATTCGGCATGCTAATTACATTGCCGGTTGCCAAATTGCATTATCTCTTATAGTTTTCCGAGATATGGACTATCGATAATTTACACCTTAGGCTCTGCTTCTACCTTGGGCCCAAATTGTAAAATGTCTTACCTATTGGCGATTTCGTTCCAATTCACATTCCAAGTAATATTCGGCATGCTAATTACATTGCCGGTTGCCAAATTGCATTATCTCTTATAGTTTCCGAGATATGGACTATCGATAATTTACACCTTAGGCTCTGCTTCTAACTTGGGCCCAAATTGTAAAATGGTCTTATCTATTGGCGATTTCGTTCCAATTCACATTCCAAGTAATATTCGGGCATGCTAATTACATTGCCGGTTGCCAAATTGCATTATCTCTTATAGTTTCCGAGATATGGACTATCGATAATTTACACCTTAGGCTCTGCTTCTAACTCGGGCCCAAATTGTAAAATGGTCTTACCTATTGGCGATTTCGTCCAATTCACATTCCAAGTGATATTCGGCATGCTAATTACATTGCCGGTTGCGAAATTGCATTATCTCTTATAGTTTCCGAGATATGGACTATCAATAATTTACACCTTAGGCTCTGCTTCTAACTTGGGTCCAAATTGTAAAATGGTCTTATCTATCGGCGATTTCGTTCCAATTCACATTCCAAGTAATATTCGCATGCTAATTTCATTGCCGGTTGCAAATTGCATTATCTCTTATAGTTTCCGAGATATGGACTATCGATAATTTACACCTTAGGCTCTGCTTCTAACTTGGGCCCAAATTGTAAAATGGCCTTATCTATTGGCGATTTCGTTCCAATTCACATTCCAAGTAATATTCGCATGCTAATTACATTGCCGGTTGCCAAATTGCATTATCTCTTATAGTTTCCGAGATATGGACTATCGATAATTTACACCTTAGCTCTGCTTCTAACTTGGGCCCAAATTGTAAAATGGTCTTATCTATTGGCGATTTCGTCCCAATTCACATTCCAAGTGATATTCGGCATGCTAATTACATTGCCGGTTGCGAAATTGCATTATCTCTTATAGTTTCCGAGATATGGACTATCGATAATTTACACCTTAGGCTCTGCTTCTAACTTGAGCCCAATATGTAAAATGGCCTTATCTATTGGCGATTTCGTTCCAATTCACATTCCAAGTAATATTCGGCATGCTAATTACATTGCCGGTTGCCAAATTGCATTATCTCTTATAGTTTCCGAGATATGGACTATCGATAATTTACACCTTAGGCTCTGCTTCTAACTTGGGCCCAAATTGTAAAATGGTCTTATCTATTGGCGATTTCGTTCCAATTCACATTCCAAGTAATATTCGGCATGCTAATTACATTGCGGTTGCCAAATTGCATTATCTCTTATAGTTTCCGAGATATGGACTATCGATAATTTACACCTTAGTCTCTGCTTCTAACCTGGGCCCCCCCCCCCAAATTGTAAAATGGTCTTATCTATTGGCGATTTCGTTCCAATTCACATTCCAAGTAATATTCGGCATGCTAATTACATTGCCGGTTGCCAAATTGCATTATCTCTTATAGTTTCCGAGATATGGACTTATCGATAATTTACACCTTAGGCTCTGCTTCTAACTTGGGCCCAAATTGTAAAATGGTCTTATCTATTGGCAATTCGTTCCAATTCACATTCCAAGTAATATTCGGCATGCTAATTACATTGCGGTTGCCAAATTGCATTATCTCTTATAGTTTCCGAGATATGGACTATCGATAATTTACACTTAGGCTCTGCTTCTAACTTGGGCCCAAATTGTAAAATGGTCTTATCTATTGGTTCGTCCATCGATCGATGGACGAATCTCATTCCAAGTGATATTCGGCATGCTAATTACATTGCCGGTTGCGAAATTGCATTATCTCTTATAGTTTCCGAGATATGGACTATCAATAATTTACACCTTAGGCTCTGCTTCTAACTTGGGCCCAATTGTAAAATGGTCTTATCTATTGGCGATTTCGTTCCAATTCACATTCCAAGTAATATTCGGCATGCTAATTACATTGCCGGTTGCCAAATTGCATTATCTCTAATAGTATCCGAGATATGGACTATCGATAATTTACACCTTAGGCTCTGCTTCTAACTTGGGCCCAATTGTAAAATGGTCTTATCTATTAGCGATTTCGTTCCAATTCACATTCCAAGTAATATTCGGCATGCTAATTACATTGCCGGTTGCCAAATTGCATTATCTCTTATAGTTTCCGAGATATGGACTATCGATAATTTACACCTTAGGCTCTGCTTCTAACTTGGGCCCAAATTGTAAAATGGTCTTATCTATTGGCGATTTCGTTCCAATTCACATTCCAAGTAATATTCGGCATGCTAATTAACATTGCCGGTTGCCAAATTGCATTATCTCTTATAGTTTCCGAGATATGGACTATCGATAATTTACACCTTAGGCTCTGCTTCTAACTTGGGCCCAAATTGTAAAATGGTCTTATCTATTGGCGATTTCGTTCCAATTCACATTCCAAGTAATATTCGGCATGCTAATTACATTGCCGGTTGCCAAATTGCATTATCTCTTATAGTTTCCGAGATATGGACTATCGTTAAATTTACACCTTAGGCTCTGCTTCTAACTTGGGCCAAATTGTAAAATGGCCCTTATCTATTGGCGATTTCGTTCCAATTCACATTCCAAGTAATATTCGGCATGCTAATTACATTGCCGGTTGCCAAATTGCATTATCTCTTATAGTTTCCGAGATATGGACTATCGATAATTTACACCTTAGGCTCTGATTCTAACTTGGGCCCAAATTGTAAAATGGTCTTATCTATTGGCGATTTCGTTCCAATTCACATTCCAAGTAATATTCGGCATGCTAATTACATTGCCGGTTGCAAATTGCATTATCTCTTATAGTTTCCGAGATATGGACTATCGATAATTTACACCTTAGGCTATGCTTCTAACTTGGGCCCAAATTGTAAAATGGTCTTATCTATTGGCGATTTCGTTCCAATTCACTTTCCAAGTAATATTCGGCATGCTAATTACATTGCCGGTTGCCAAATTGCATTATCTCTTATAGTTTCCGAGATATGGACTATCGATAATTTACACCTTAGGCTCTGCTTCTAACTTGGCCCAAATTGTAAAATGGTCTTATCTATTGGCGATTTCGTACCAATTCACATTCCAAGTAATATTCGGCATGCTAATTGCATTGCCGGTTGCCAAATTGCATTATCTCTTATAGTTTCCGAGATATGGACTATCGATAATTTACACCTTAGGCTCTGCTTCTAACTTGGGCCCGAATTGTAAAATGGTCTTATCTATTGGCGATTTCGTTCCAATTCACATTCCCAAGTAATATTCGGCATGCTAATTACATTGCCGGTTGCCAAACTGCATTATCTCTTATAGTTTCCGAGATATGGACTATCGATAATTTACACCTTAGGCTCTGCTTCTAACTTGGGCCCAAATTGTAAAATGGTCTTATCTATTGGCGATTTCGTTCCAATTCACATTCCAAGTAATATTCGGCATGCTAATTACATTGCCGGTGGCCAAGTTGCATTATCTCTTATAGTTTCCGAGATATGGACTATCGATAATTTACACCTTAGGCTCTGCTTCTAACTTTTGCCCAAATTGTAAAATGGTCTTATCTATTGGCGATTTCGTTCCAATTCACATTCCAAGTAATATTCGGCATGCTAATTACATTGCCGGTTGCCAAATTGCATTATCACTTATAGTTTCCGAGATATGGACTATCGATAATTTACACCTTAGGCTCTGCTTCTAACTTGGGCCCAAATTGTAAAATGGTCTTATCTATTGGCGATTTCGTTCCAATTCACACTCCTAGTAATATTTGGCATGCTAATTACATTGCCGGGTTGCGAAATTGCATTATCTCTTATAGTTTCCGAGATATGGACTATCAATAATTTACACCTTAGGCTCTGCTTCTAACTTGGTCCCAAATTGTAAAATGGTCTTATCTATTGGCGATTTCGTTCCAATTCACATTCCAAGTAATATTCGGCATGCTAATTACATTGCCGGTTCGCCAAATTGCATTATCTCTTATAGTTTCCGAGATATGGACTATCGATAATTTACACCTTAGGCGCTGCTTCTAACTTGGGCCCAAATTGTAAAATGGCCTTATCTATTGGCGGATTTCGTCCCAATTCACATTCCAAGTAATATTCGGCATGCTAATTACATTGCCGGTTGCGAAATTGCATTATCTCTTATAGTTTCAGAGATATGGACTATCGATAATTTACACCTTAGGCTCTGCTTCTAACTTGGGCCCAAATTGTAAAATGGCCTTATCTATTGGCAATTTCGTTCCAATTCACATTCCAAGTAATATTCGGCATGCTAATTACATTGCCGGGTTGCCAAATTGCATTATCTCTTATAGTTTCCGAGATATGGACTATCGATAATTTACACCATAGGCTCTGCTTCTAACTTGGGCCCAAATTGTAAAATGGTCTTATCTATTGGCGATTTCGTTCCAATTCACAATCCAAGTAATATTCGGCATGCTAATTACATTGCCGGTTGCCAAATTGCATTAACTCTTATAGTTTCCGAGATATGGACTATCGATAATTTACACCTTAGGCTCTGCTTCTAACTTGGGCCCAAATTGTAAAATGGTCTTATCTATTGGCGATTTCGTTCCAATTCACATTCCAAGTAATATTCGGCATGCTAATTACATTGCCGGTTGCCAAATTGCATTATCTCTTATAGTTTCCGAGATATGGACTATCGATAATTGTACACCATAGGCTCTGCTTCTAACTTGGGCCCAAATTGTAAAATGGTCTTATCTATTGGCGATTTCGTTCCAATTCACATTCCAAGTAATATTCGGCATGCTAATTACCATTGCCGGTTGCCAAATTGCATTATTTCTTATAGTTTTCCGAGATATGGACTATCGATAATTTACACCTTAGGCTCTGCTTCTAACTTGGGCCAAATTGTAAAATGGTCTTACCTATTGGCGATTTCGTTCCAATTCACATTCCAAGTAATATTTCGGCATGCTAATTACATGCCGGTTGCCAAATTGCATTATCTCTTATAGTTTCCGAGATATGGACTATCGATAATTTACACCTTAGGCTCTGATTCTAACTTGGGCCCAAATTGTAAAATGGTCTTATCTATTGGCGATTTCGTTCCAATTCACATTCCAAGTAATATTCGGCATGCTAATTACATTGCCGGTTGCAAATTGCATTATCTCTTATAGTTTCCGAGATATGGACTATCGATAATTTACACCTTAGCTATGCTTCTAACTTGGGCCCAAATTGTAAAATGGTCTTATCTATTGGCGATTTCGTTCCAATTCACTTTCCAAGTAATATTCGGCATGCTAATTACATTGCCGGTTGCCAAATTGCATTATCTCTTATAGTTTCCGAGATATGGACTATCGATAATTTACACCTTAGGCTCTGCTTCTAACTTGGGCCCAAATTGTAAAATGGTCTTATCTATTGGCGATTTCGTTCCAATTCACATTCCAAGTAATATTCGGCATGCTAATTGCATTGCGGTTGCCAAATTGCATTATCTCTTATAGTTTCCGAGATATGGACTATCGATAATTTACACCTTAGGCTCTGCTTCTAACTTGGGCCCGAATTGTAAAATGGTCTTATCTATTGGCGATTTCGTTCCAATTCACATTCCAAGTAATATTCGGCATGCTAATTACATTGCCGGGTTGCCAAATTGCATTATCTCTTATAGTTTCCGAGATATGGACTATCGATAATTTACACCTTAGGCTCTGCTTCTAACTTGGGCCCAAATTGTAAAATGGTCTTATCTATTGGCGATTTCGTTCCAATTCACATTCCAAGTAATATTCGGCATGCTAATTACATTGCCGGTGGCCAAGTTGCATTATCTCTTATAGTTTCCGAGATATGGACTATCGATAATTTACACCTTAGGCTCTGCTTCTAACTTTTGCCCAAATTGTAAAATGGTCTTATCTATTGCGATTTCGTTCCAATTCACATTCCAAGTAATATTCGGCATGCTAATTACATTGCCGGTTGCCAAATTGCATTATCACTTATAGTTTCCGAGATAATGGACTATCGATAATTTACACCTTAGGCTCTGCTTCTAACTTGGGCCCAAATTGTAAAATGGTCTTATCTATTGGCGATTTCGTTCCAATTCACACTCCTAGTAATATTTGGCATGCTAATTACATTGCCGGTTGCGAAATTGCATTATCTCTTATAGTTTCCGAGATATGGACTATCAATAATTTACACCTTAGGCTCTGCTTCTAACTTGGTCCCAAATTGTAAAATGGTCTTATCTATTGGCGATTTCGTTCCAATTCACATTCCAAGTAATATTCGGCATGCTAATTACATTGCCGGTTGCCAATTGCATTATCTCTATAGTTTCCGAGATATGGACTATCGATAATTTACACCTTAGGCGCTGCTTCTAACTTGGGCCCAAATTGTAAAATGGCCTTATCTATTGGCGATTTCGTCCAATTCACATTCCAAGTAATATTCGGCATGCTAATTACATTGCCGGTTGCGAAATTGCATTATCTCTTATAGTTTCAGAGATATGGACTATCGATAATTTACACCTTAGGCTCTGCTTCTAACTTGGGCCCAAATTGTAAAATGGCCTTATCTATTGGCAATTTCGTTCCAATTCACATTCCAAGTAATATTCGGCATGCTAATTACATTGCCGTTGCCAAATTGCATTATCTCTTATAGTTTCCGAGATATGGACTATCGATAATTTACACCATAGGCTCTGCTTCTAACTTGGGCCCAAATTGTAAAATGGTCTTATCTATTGGCGATTTCGTTCCAATTCACAATCCAAGTAATATTCGGCATTCTAATTACATTGCCGGTTGCCAAATTGCATTAACTCTTATAGTTCCGAGATATGGACTATCGATAATTTACACCTTAGGCTCTGCTTCTAACTTGGGCCCAAATTGTAAAATGGTCTTATCTATTGGCGATTTCGTTCCAATTCACATTCAAGTAATATTCGGCATGCTAATTACATTGCCGGTTGCCAAATTGCATTATCTCTTATAGTTTCCGAGATATGGACTATCGATAATTTACACCATAGGCTCTGCTTCTAACTTGGGCCCAAATTGTAAAATGGTCTTATCTATTGGCGATTTCGTTCCAATTCACATTCAAGTAATATTCGGCATGCTAATTACATTGCCGGTTGCCAATTGCATTATTTCTTATAGTTTCCGAGATATGGACTATCGATAATTTACACCTTAGGCTCTGCTTCTAACTTGGGCCCAAATTGTAAAATGGTCTTACCTATTGGCGATTTCGTTCCAATTCACATTCCAAGTAATATTCGGCATGCTAATTACATTGCCGGTTGCCAAATTGCATTATCTCTTATAGTTTCCGAGATATGGACTATCGATAATTTACACCTTAGGCTCTGCTTCTAACTTGGGCCCAAATTGTAAAATGGTCTTATCTATTGGCGATTTCGTTCCAATTCACATTCCAAGTAATATTCGGCATGCTAATTACATTACCGGTTGCCAAATTGAATTATCTCTTATAGTTTCCGAGATATGGACTATCGATAATTTACACCTTAGGCTCTGCTTCTAACTTGGGCCCAAATTGTAAAATGGTCTTACCTATTGGCGATTTCGTTCCAATTCACATTCCAAGTAATATTCGGCATGCTAATTACATTGCCGGTTGCCAAATTGCATTATCTCTTATAGTTTCCGAGATATGGACTATCGATAATTTACACCATAGGCTCTGCTTCTAACTTGGGCCCAAATTGTAAATGGCCTTATCTATTGGCGATTCGTTCCAATTCACATTCCAAGTAATATTCGGCATGCTAATTACATTGCCGGTTGCCAAATTGCATTATCTCTTATAGTTTCCGAGATATGGACTATCGATAATTTACACCTTAGGCTCTGCTTCTAACCTGTACTCAAATTGTAAAATGGTCTTATCTATTGGCGATTTCGTTCCAATTCACATTCCAAGTAATATTCGGCATGCTAATTACATTGCCGGTTGCCAAATTGCATTATCTCATATAGTTTCCGAGATATGGACTATCGATAATTTACACCTTAGGCTCTGCTTCTAACTTGGGCCCAAATTGTAAAATGGTCTTATCTATTGGCGATTTCGTTCCAATTCACATTCCAAGTAATATTCGGCATGCTAATTACATTACCGGTTGCCAAATTGAATTATCTCTTATAGTTTCCGAGATATGGACTATCGATAATTTACACCTTAGGCTCTGCTTCTAACTTGGGCCCAAATTGTAAAATGGTCTTACCTATTGGCGATTTCGTTCCAATTCACATTCCAAGTAATATTCGGCATGCTAATTACATTGCCGGTTGCCAAATTGCATTATCTCTTATAGTTTCCGAGATATGGACTATCGATAATTTTCACCTTAGGCTCTGCTTCTAACTTGGGCCCAAATTGTAAAATGGTCTTATCTATTGGCGATTTCGTTCCAATTCACATTCCAAGTAATATTCGGCATGCTAATTACATTACCGGTTGCCAAATTGAATTATCTCTTATAGTTTCCGAGATAAGGACTATCGATAATTTACACCTTAGGCTCTGCTTCTAACTTGGGCCCAAATTGTAAAATGGTCTTACCTATTGGCGATTTCGTTCCAATTCACATTCCAAGTAATATTCGGCATGCTAATTACATTGCCGGTTGCCAAATTGCATTATCACTTATAGTTTCCGAGATATGGACTATCGATAATTTACACCTTAGGCTCTGCTTCTAACTTGGGCCCAAATTGTAAAATGGTCTTATCTATTGGCGATTTCGTTCCAATTCACATTCAAGTAATATTCGGCATGCTAATTACATTGCCGGTTGCCAAATTGCATTACCTCTTATAGTTTCCGAGATATGGACTATCGATAATTTACACCTTAGGCTCTGCTTCTAACTTGGTCCACATTGTAAAATGGTCTTATCTATTGGCGATTTCGTCCCGATCACATTCCAAGTGATATTCGGCATGCTAATTACATTGCCGGTTGCGAAATTGCATTATCTCTTATAGTTTCCGAGATATGGACTATCAATAATTTACACCTTAGGCTCTGCTTCTAACTTGGGCCTAAATTGTAAAATGGTCTTATCTATTGGCGATTTCGTTCCAATTCACATTCCAAGTAATATTCGGCATGCTAATTACATTGCCGGTTGCCAAATTGCATTAACTCTTATAGTTTCCGAGATATGGACTATCGATAATTTACACCTTAGCCTCTGCTTCTAACTTGGGCCCAAATTGTAAAATGGTCTTATCTATTGGCGATTTAGTTGCAATTCACATTCCAAGTAATATTCGGCATGCTAATTACATTGCCGGTTGCCAAATTGCATTATCTCTTATAGTTTCCGAGGATATGGACTATCGATAATTTACACCTTTGGCTCTGCTTCTAACTTGGGCCCAAATTGTAAAATGGTCTTATCTATTGGCGATTTCGTTCCAATTCACATTCCAAGTTATATTCGGCATGCTAATTACATTGCCGGTTGCCAAATTGCATTATCTCTTATAGTTTCCGAGATATGGACTATCGATAATTTACACCTTAGGCTCTGCTTCTAACTTGGGCCCAAATTGTAAAATGGTCTTATCTATTGGCGATTTCGTTCCAATTCACATTCCAAGTAATATTCGGCATGCTAATTACATTGCCGGTTGCCAAATTGCATTATCTCTTATAGTTTCCGAGATATGGACTATCGATAATTTACACCTTAGGCTCTGCTTCTAACTTGGGCCCAAATTGTAAAATGGTCTTATCTATTGGCGATTTCGTTCCAATTCACATTCCAAGTAATATTCGGCATGCTAATTACATTGCCGGTTGCCAAATTGCATTATCTCTTATAGTTTCCGAGATATGGACTATCGATAATTTACACCTTAGGCTCTGCTTCTAACTTGGGCCCAAATTGTAAAATGGTCTTATCTATTGGCAATTTCGTTCCAATTCACATTCCAAGTAATATTCGGCATGCTAATTACATTGCCGGTTGCCAAATTGCATTATCTCTTATAGTTTCCGAGATATGGACTATCGATAATTTACACATTAGGCTCTGCTTCTAACTTGGGCCCAAATTGTAAAATGGTCTTATCTATTGGCGATTTCGTTCCAATTCACATTCCAAGTAATATTCGGCATGCTAATTACATTGCCGGTTGCCAAATTGCATTATCTCTTATAGTTTCCGAGATATGGACTATCGATAATTTACACCTTAGGCTCTGCTTCTAACTTGGCCCAAATTGTAAAATGGTCTTATCTATTGGCGATTTCGTTCCAATTCACATTCCAAGTAATATTCGGCATGCTAATTACATTGCCGGTTGCCAAATTGCATTATCTCTTATAGTTTCCGAGATATGGACTATCGTTAATTTACACCTTAGGCTCTGCTTCTAACTTGGGCCCAAATTGTAAAATGGCCTTAATCTATTGGCGATTTCGTTCCAATTCACATTCCAAGTAATATTCGGCATGCTAATTACATTGCCGGTTGCCAAATTGCATTATCTCTTATAGTTTCCGAGATATGGACTATCGATAATTTACACCTTAGGCTCTGATTCTAACTTGGGCCCAAATTGTAAAATGGTCTTATCTATTGGCGATTTCGTTCCAATTCACATTCCAAGTAATATTCGGCATGCTAATTACATTGCCGGTTGCCAAATTGCATTATCTCTTATAGTTTCCGAGATATGGACTATCGATAATTTACACCTTAGGTTATGCTTCTAACTTGGGCCCAAATTGTAAAATGGTCTTATCTATTGGCGATTTCGTTCCAATTCACTTTCCAAGTAATATTCGGCATGCTAATTACATTGCCGGTTGCCAAATTGCATTATCTCTTATAGTTTCCGAGATATGGACTATCGATAATTTACACCTTAGGCTCTGCTTCTAACTTGGGCCCAAATTGTAAAATGGTCTTATCTATTGGCGATTTCGTTCCAATTCACATTCCAAGTAATATTCGGCATGCTAATTGCATTGCCGGTTGCCAAATTGCATTATCTCTTATAGTTTCCGAGATATGGACTATCGATAATTTACACCTTAGGCTCTGCTTCTAACTTGGGCCCGAATTGTAAAATGGTCTTATCTATTGGCGATTTCGTTCCAATCCACATTCCAAGTAATATTCGGCATGCTAATTACATTGCCGGTTGCCAAATTGCATTATCTCTTATAGTTTCCGAGATATGGACTATCGATAATTTACACCTTAGGCTCTGCTTCTAACTTGGGCCCAAATTGTAAAATGGTCTTATCTATTGGCGATTTCGTTCCAATTCACATTCCAAGTAATATTCGGCATGCTAATTACATTGCCGGTGGCCAAGTTGCATTATCTCTTATAGTTTCCGAGATATGGACTATCGATAATTTACACCTTAGGCTCTGCTTCTAACTTGGGCCCAAATTGTAAAATGGTCTTATCTATTGGCGATTTCGTTCCAATTCACACTCCTAGTAATATTCGGCATGCTAATTACATTGCCGGTTGCGAAATTGCATTATCTCTTATAGTTTCCGAGATATGGACTATCAATAATTTACACCTTAGGCTCTGCTTCTAACTTGGTCCCAAATTGTAAAATGGTCTTATCTATTGGCGATTTCGTTCCAATTCACATTCCAAGTAATATTCGGCATGCTAATTACATTGCCGGTTGCCAAATTGCATTATCTCTTATAGTTTCCGGGATATGGACTATCGATAATTTACACCTTAGGCGCTGCTTCTAACTTGGGCCCAAATTGTAAAATGGCCTTATCTATTGGCGATTTCGTCCCAATTCACATTCCAAGTAATATTCGGCATGCTAATTACATTGCCGGTTGCGAAATTGCATTATCTCTTATAGTTTCCGAGATATGGACTATCAATAATTTACACCTTAGGCTCTGCTTCTAACTTGGGCCCAAATTGTAAAATGGTCTTATCTATTGGCGATTTCGTTCCAATTCACATTCCAAGTAATATTCGGCATGCTAATTACATTGCCGGTTGCCAAATTGCATTATCTCTAATAGTTTCCGAGATATGGACTATCGATAATTTACACCTTAGGCTCTGCTTCTAACTTGGGCCCAAATTGTAAAATGGTCTTATCTATTGGCGATTTCGTTCCAATTCACATTCCAAGTAATATTCGGCATGCTAATTACATTGCCGGTTGCCAAATTGCATTATCTCTTATAGTTTCCGAGATATGGACTATCGATAATTTACACCTTAGGCTCTGCTTCTAACTTGGGCCCAAATTGTAAAATGGTCTTATCTATTGGCGATTTCGTTCCAATTCACATTCCAAGTAATATTCGGCATGCTAATTACATTGCCGGTTGCCAAATTGCATTAACTCTTATAGTTTCCGAGATATGGACTATCGATAATTTACACCTTAGGCACTGCTTCTAACTTGGGCCCAAATTGTAAAATGGTCTTATCTATTGGCGATTTCGTTCCAATTCACATTCCAAGTAATATTCGGCATGCTAATTACATTGCCGGTTGCCAAATTGCATTATCTCTTATAGTTTCCGAGATATGGACTATCGTTAATTTACACCTTAGGCTCTGCTTCTAACTTGGGCCCAAATTGTAAAATGGCCTTATCTATTGGCGATTTCGTTCCAATTCACATTCCAAGTAATATTCGGCATGCTAATTACATTGCCGGTTGCCAAATTGCATTATCTCTTATAGTTTCCGAGATATGGACTATCGATAATTTACACCTTAGGCTCTGATTCTAACTTGGGCCCAAATTGTAAAATGGTCTTATCTATTGGCGATTTCGTTCCAATTCACATTCCAAGTAATATTCGGCATGCTAATTACATTGCCGGTTGCCAAATTGCATTATCTCTTATAGTTTCCGAGATATGGACTATCGATAATTTACACCTTAGGTTATGCTTCTAACTTGGGCCCAAATTGTAAAATGGTCTTATCTATTGGCGATTTCGTTCCAATTCACTTTCCAAGTAATATTCGGCATGCTAATTACATTGCCGGTTGCCAAATTGCATTATCTCTTATAGTTTCCGATATATGGACTATCGATAATTTACACCTTAGGCTCTGCTTCTAACTTGGGCCCAAATTGTAAAATGGTCTTATCTATTGGCGATTTCGTTCCAATTCACATTCCAAGTAATATTCGGCATGCTAATTGCATTGCCGGTTGCCAAATTGCATTATCTCTTATAGTTTCCGAGATATGGACTATCGATAATTTACACCTTAGGCTCTGCTTCTAACTTGGGCCCGAATTGTAAAATGGTCTTATCTATTGGCGATTTCGTTCCAATTCACATTCCAAGTAATATTCGGCATGCTAATTACATTGCCGGTTGCCAAATTGCATTATCTCTTATAGTTTCCGAGATATGGACTATCGATAATTTACACCTTAGGCTCTGCTTCTAACTTGGGCCCAAATTGTAAAATGGTCTTATCTATTGGCGATTTCGTTCCAATTCACATTCCAAGTAATATTCGGCATGCTAATTACATTGCCGGTGGCCAAGTTGCATTATCTCTTATAGTTTCCGAGATATGGACTATCGATAATTTACACCTTAGGCTCTGCTTCTAACTTGGGCCCAAATTGTAAAATGGTCTTATCTATTGGCGATTTCGTTCCAATTCACACTCCTAGTAATATTCGGCATGCTAATTACATTGCCGGTTGCGAAATTGCATTATCTCTTATAGTTTCCGAGATATGGACTATCAATAATTTACACCTTAGGCTCTGCTTCTAACTTGGTCCCAAATTGTAAAATGGTCTTATCTATTGGCGATTTCGTTCCAATTCACATTCCAAGTAATATTCGGCATTCTAATTA
Source organism: Rhynchophorus ferrugineus (assembly GCF_030347505.1). Classification (NCBI taxonomy): domain Eukaryota; kingdom Metazoa; phylum Arthropoda; class Insecta; order Coleoptera; family Curculionidae; genus Rhynchophorus; species Rhynchophorus ferrugineus. Next base: position 101,391 of record NW_027472999.1, on the reverse strand, counting down.
CATTGCCGGTTGCCAAATTGCATTATCTCTTATAGTTTCCGGGATATGGACTATCGATAATTTACACCTTAGGCGCTGCTTCTAACTTGGGCCCAAATTGTAAAATGGCCTTATCTATTGGCGATTTCGTCCCAATTCACATTCCAAGTAATATTCGGCATGCTAATTACATTGCCGGTTGCGAAATTGCATTATCTCTTATAGTTTCAGAGATATGGACTATCGATAATTTACACCTTAGGCTCTGCTTCTAACTTGGGCCCAAATTGTAAAATGGCCTTATCTATTGGCAATTTCGTTCCAATTCACATTCCAAGTAATATTCGGCATGCTAATTACATTGCCGGTTGCCAAATTGCATTATCTCTTATAGTTTCCGAGATATGGACTATCGATAATTTACACCTTAGGCTCTGCTTCTAACTTGGGCCCAAATTGTAAAATGGTCTTATCTATTGGCGATTTCGTTCCAATTCACAATCCAAGTAATATTCGGCATGCTAATTACATTGCCGGTTGCGAAATTGCATTATCTCTTATAGTTTCCGAGATATGGACTATCAATAATTTACACCTTAGGCTCTGCTTCTAACTTGGTCCCAAATTGTAAAATGGTCTTATCTATTGGCGATTTCGTTCCAATTCACATTCCAAGTAATATTCGGCATGCTAATTACATTGCCGGTTGCCAAATTGCATTATCTCTTATAGTTTCCGGGATATGGACTATCGATAATTTACACCTTAGGCGCTGCTTCTAACTTGGGCCCAAATTGTAAAATGGCCTTATCTATTGGCGATTTCGTCCCAATTCACATTCCAAGTAATATTCGGCATGCTAATTACATTGCCGGTTGCGAAATTGCATTATCTCTTATAGTTTCAGAGATATGGACTATCGATAATTTACACCTTAGGCTCTGCTTCTAACTTGGGCCCAAATTGTAAAATGGTCTTATCTATTGGCGATTTCGTTCCAATTCACACTCCTAGTAATATTCGGCATGCTAATTACATTGCCGGTTGCGAAATTGCATTATCTCTTATAGTTTCCGAGATATGGACTATCAATAATTTACACCTTAGGCTCTGCTTCTAACTTGGTCCCAAATTGTAAAATGGTCTTATCTATTGGCGATTTCGTTCCAATTCACATTCCAAGTAATATTCGGCATGCTAATTACATTGCCGGTTGCCAAATTGCATTATCTCTTATAGTTTCCGGGATATGGACTATCGATAATTTACACCTTAGGCGCTGCTTCTAACTTGGGCCCAAATTGTAAAATGGCCTTATCTATTGGCGATTTCGTCCCAATTCACATTCCAAGTAATATTCGGCATGCTAATTACATTGCCGGTTGCGAAATTGCATTATCTCTTATAGTTTCAGAGATATGGACTATCGATAATTTACACCTTAGGCTCTGCTTCTAACTTGGGCCCAAATTGTAAAATGGCCTTATCTATTGGCAATTTCGTTCCAATTCACATTCCAAGTAATATTCGGCATGCTAATTACATTGCCGGTTGCCAAATTGCATTATCTCTTATAGTTTCCGAGATATGGACTATCGATAATTTACACCTTAGGCTCTGCTTCTAACTTGGGCCCAAATTGTAAAATGGTCTTATCTATTGGCGATTTCGTTCCAATTCACAATCCAAGTAATATTCGGCATGCTAATTACATTGCCGGTTGCCAAATTGCATTAACTCTTATAGTTTCCGAGATATGGACTATCGATAATTTACACCTTAGGCTCTGCTTCTAACTTGGGCCCAAATTGTAAAATGGTCTTATCTATTGGCGATTTCGTTCCAATTCACATTCCAAGTAATATTCGGCATGCTAATTACATTGCCGGTTGCCAAATTGCATTATCTCTTATAGTTTCCGAGATATGGACTATCGATAATTTACACCATAGGCTCTGCTTCTAACTTGGGCCCAAATTGTAAAATGGCCTTATCTATTGGCGATTTCGTTCCAATTCACATTCCAAGTAATATTCGGCATGCTAATTACATTGCCGGTTGCCAAATTGCATTATCTCTTATAGTTTCCGAGTTATGGACTATCGATAATTTACACCTTAGGCTCTGCTTCTAACTTGGGCCCAAATTGTAAAATGGTCTTATCTATTGGCGATTTCGTTCCAATTCACATTCCAAGTAATATTCGGCATGCTAATTACATTGCCGGTTGCCAAATTGCATTATCTCTTATAGTTTCCGAGATATGGACTATCGATAATTTACACCTTAGGCTCTGCTTCTAACTTGGGCCCAAATTGTAAAATGGTCTTATCTATTGGCGATTTCGTTCCAATTCACATTCCAAGTAATATTCGGCATGCTAATTACATTATCGGTTGCCAAATTGAATTATCTCTTATAGTTTCCGAGATATGGACTATCGATAATTTACACCTTAGGCTCTGCTTCTAACTTGGGCCCAAATTGTAAAATGGTCTTACCTATTGGCGATTTCGTTCCAATTCACATTCCAAGTAATATTCGGCATGCTAATTACATTGCCGGTTGCCAAATTGCATTATCTCTTATAGTTTCCGAGATATGGACTATCGATAATTTACACCATAGGCTCTGCTTCTAACTTGGGCCCAAATTGTAAAATGGCCTTATCTATTGGCGATTTCGTTCCAATTCACATTCCAAGTAATATTCGGCATGCTAATTACATTGCCGGTTGCCAAATTGCATTATCCTTATAGTTTCCGAGTTATGGACTATCGATAATTTACACCTTAGGCTCTGCTTCTAACTTGTGCCCAAATTGTAAAATGGTCTTATCTATTGGCGATTTCGTTCCAATTCACATTCCAAGTAATATTCGGCATGCTAATTACATTGCCGTTTGCCAAATTGCATTATCTCTTATAGTTTCCGAGATATGGACTATCGATAATTTACACCTTAGGCTCTGCTTCTAACTTGGGCCCAAATTGTAAAATGGTCTTATCTATTGGCGATTTCGTTCCAATTCACATTCCAAGTAATATTCGGCATGCTAATTACATTACCGGTTGCCAAATTGAATTATCTCTTATAGTTTCCGAGATATGGACTATCGATAATTTACACCTTAGGCTCTGCTTCTAACTTGGGCCCAAATTGTAAAATGGTCTTACCTATTGGCGATTTCGTTCCAATTCACATTCCAAGTAATATTCGGCATGCTAATTACATTGCCGGTTGCCAAATTGCATTATCTCTTATAGTTTCCGAGATATGGACTATCGATAATTTACACCTTAGGCTCTGCTTCTAACTTGGGCCCAAATTGTAAAATGGTCTTATCTATTGGCGATTTCGTTCCAATTCACATTCCAAGTAATATTCGGCATGCTAATTACATTACCGGTTGCCAAATTGAATTATCTCTTATAGTTTCCGAGATATGGACTATCGATAATTTACACCTTAGGCTCTGCTTCTAACTTGGGCCCAAATTGTAAAATGGTCTTACCTATTGGCGATTTCGTTCCAATTCACATTCCAAGTAATATTCGGCATGCTAATTACATTGCCGGTTGCCAAATTGCATTATCTCTTATAGTTTCCGAGATATGGACTATCGATAATTTACACCATAGGCTCTGCTTCTAACTTGGGCCCAAATTGTAAAATGGCCTTATCTATTGGCGATTTCGTTCCAATTCACATTCCAAGTAATATTCGGCATGCTAATTACATTGCCGGTTGCCAAATTGCATTATCTCTTATAGTTTCCGAGTTATGGACTATCGATAATTTACACCTTAGGCTCTGCTTCTAACTTGTGCCCAAATTGTAAAATGGTCTTATCTATTGGCGATTTCGTTCCAATTCACATTCCAAGTAATATTCGGCATGCTAATTACATTGCCGGTTGCCAAATTGCATTATCTCTTATAGTTTCCGAGATATGGACTATCGATAATTTACACCTTAGGTTATGCTTCTAACTTGGGCCCAAATTGTAAAATGGTCTTATCTATTGGCGATTTCGTTCCAATTCACTTTCCAAGTAATATTCGGCATGCTAATTACATTGCCGGTTGCCAAATTGCATTATCTCTTATAGTTTCCGAGATATGGACTATCGATAATTTACACCTTAGGCTCTGCTTCTAACTTGGGCCCAAATTGTAAAATGGTCTTATCTATTGGCGATTTCGTTCCAATTCACATTCCAAGTAATATTCGGCATGCTAATTGCATTGCCGGTTGCCAAATTGCATTATCTCTTATAGTTTCCGAGATATGGACTATCGATAATTTACACCTTAGGCTCTGCTTCTAACTTGGGCCCGAATTGTAAAATGGTCTTATCTATTGGCGATTTCGTTCCAATTCACATTCCAAGTAATATTCGGCATGCTAATTACATTGCCGGTTGCCAAATTGCATTATCTCTTATAGTTTCCGAGATATGGACTATCGATAATTTACACCTTAGGCTCTGCTTCTAACTTGGGCCCAAATTGTAAAATGGTCTTATCTATTGGCGATTTCGTTCCAATTCACATTCCAAGTAATATTCGGCATGCTAATTACATTGCCGGTGGCCAAGTTGCATTATCTCTTATAGTTTCCGAGATATGGACTATCGATAATTTACACCTTAGGCTCTGCTTCTAACTTGGGCCCAAATTGTAAAATGGTCTTATCTATTGGCGATTTCGTTCCAATTCACACTCCTAGTAATATTCGGCATGCTAATTACATTGCCGGTTGCGAAATTGCATTATCTCTTATAGTTTCCGAGATATGGACTATCAATAATTTACACCTTAGGCTCTGCTTCTAACTTGGTCCCAAATTGTAAAATGGTCTTATCTATTGGCGATTTCGTTCCAATTCACATTCCAAGTAATATTCGGCATGCTAATTACATTGCCGGTTGCCAAATTGCATTATCTCTTATAGTTTCCGGGATATGGACTATCGATAATTTACACCTTAGGCGCTGCTTCTAACTTGGGCCCAAATTGTAAAATGGCCTTATCTATTGGCGATTTCGTCCCAATTCACATTCCAAGTAATATTCGGCATGCTAATTACATTGCCGGTTGCGAAATTGCATTATCTCTTATAGTTTCAGAGATATGGACTATCGATAATTTACACCTTAGGCTCTGCTTCTAACTTGGGCCCAAATTGTAAAATGGCCTTATCTATTGGCAATTTCGTTCCAATTCACATTCCAAGTAATATTCGGCATGCTAATTACATTGCCGGTTGCCAAATTGCATTATCTCTTATAGTTTCCGAGATATGGACTATCGATAATTTACACCTTAGGCTCTGCTTCTAACTTGGGCCCAAATTGTAAAATGGTCTTATCTATTGGCGATTTCGTTCCAATTCACAATCCAAGTAATATTCGGCATGCTAATTACATTGCCGGTTGCGAAATTGCATTATCTCTTATAGTTTCCGAGATATGGACTATCAATAATTTACACCTTAGGCTCTGCTTCTAACTTGGTCCCAAATTGTAAAATGGTCTTATCTATTGGCGATTTCGTTCCAATTCACATTCCAAGTAATATTCGGCATGCTAATTACATTGCCGGTTGCCAAATTGCATTATCTCTTATAGTTTCCGGGATATGGACTATCGATAATTTACACCTTAGGCGCTGCTTCTAACTTGGGCCCAAATTGTAAAATGGCCTTATCTATTGGCGATTTCGTCCCAATTCACATTCCAAGTAATATTCGGCATGCTAATTACATTGCCGGTTGCGAAATTGCATTATCTCTTATAGTTTCAGAGATATGGACTATCGATAATTTACACCTTAGGCTCTGCTTCTAACTTGGGCCCAAATTGTAAAATGGTCTTATCTATTGGCGATTTCGTTCCAATTCACACTCCTAGTAATATTCGGCATGCTAATTACATTGCCGGTTGCGAAATTGCTTTATCTCTTATAGTTTCCGAGATATGGACTATCAATAATTTACACCTTAGGCTCTGCTTCTAATTTGGTCCCAAATTGTAAAATGGTCTTATCTATTGGCGATTTCGTTCCAATTCACATTCCAAGTAATATTCGGCATGCTAATTACATTGCCGGTTGCCAAATTGCATTATCTCTTATAGTTTCCGGGATATGGACTATCGATAATTTACACCTTAGGCGCTGCTTCTAACTTGGGCCCAAATTGTAAAATGGCCTTATCTATTGGCGATTTCGTCCCAATTCACATTCCAAGTAATATTCGGCATGCTAATTACATTGCCGGTTGCGAAATTGCATTATCTCTTATAGTTTCAGAGATATGGTCTATCGATAATTTACACCTTAGGCTCTGCTTCTAACTTGGGCCCAAATTGTAAAATGGCCTTATCTATTGGCAATTTCGTTCCAATTCACATTCCAAGTAATATTCGGCATGCTAATTACATTGCCGGTTGCCAAATTGCATTATCTCTTATAGTTTCCGAGATATGGACTATCGATAATTTACACCTTAGGCTCTGCTTCTAACTTGGGCCCAAATTGTAAAATGGTCTTATCTATTGGCGATTTCGTTCCAATTCACAATCCAAGTAATATTCGGCATGCTAATTACATTGCCGGTTGCCAAATTGCATTAACTCTTATAGTTTCCGAGATATGGACTATCGATAATTTACACCTTAGGCTCTGCTTCTAACTTGGGCCCAAATTGTAAAATGGTCTTATCTATTGGCGATTTCGTTCCAATTCACATTCCAAGTAATATTCGGCATGCTAATTACATTGCCGGTTGCCAAATTGCATTATCTCTTATAGTTTCCGAGATATGGACTATCGATAATTTACACCATAGGCTCTGCTTCTAACTTGGGCCCAAATTGTAAAATGGCCTTATCTATTGGCGATTTCGTTCCAATTCACATTCCAAGTAATATTCGGCATGCTAATTACATTGCCGGTTGCCAAATTGCATTATCTCTTATAGTTTCCGAGTTATGGACTATCGATAATTTACACCTTAGGCTCTGCTTCTAACTTGGGCCCAAATTGTAAAATGGTCTTATCTATTGGCGATTTCGTTCCAATTCACATTCCAAGTAATATTCGGCATGCTAATTACATTGCCGGTTGCCAAATTGCATTATCTCTTATAGTTTCCGAGATATGGACTATCGATAATTTACACCTTAGGCTCTGCTTCTAACTTGGGCCCAAATTGTAAAATGGTCTTATCTATTGGCGATTTCGTTCCAATTCACATTCCAAGTAATATTCGGCATGCTAATTACATTATCGGTTGCCAAATTGAATTATCTCTTATAGTTTCCGAGATATGGACTATCGATAATTTACACCTTAGGCTCTGCTTCTAACTTGGGCCCAAATTGTAAAATGGTCTTACCTATTGGCGATTTCGTTCCAATTCACATTCCAAGTAATATTCGGCATGCTAATTACATTGCCGGTTGCCAAATTGCATTATCTCTTATAGTTTCCGAGATATGGACTATCGATAATTTACACCATAGGCTCTGCTTCTAACTTGGGCCCAAATTGTAAAATGGCCTTATCTATTGGCGATTTCGTTCCAATTCACATTCCAAGTAATATTCGGCATGCTAATTACATTGCCGGTTGCCAAATTGCATTATCTCTTATAGTTTCCGAGTTATGGACTATCGATAATTTACACCTTAGGCTCTGCTTCTAACTTGTGCCCAAATTGTAAAATGGTCTTATCTATTGGCGATTTCGTTCCAATTCACATTCCAAGTAATATTCGGCATGCTAATTACATTGCCGTTTGCCAAATTGCATTATCTCTTATAGTTTCCGAGATATGGACTATCGATAATTTACACCTTAGGCTCTGCTTCTAACTTGGGCCCAAATTGTAAAATGGTCTTATCTATTGGCGATTTCGTTCCAATTCACATTCCAAGTAATATTCGGCATGCTAATTACATTACCGGTTGCCAAATTGAATTATCTCTTATAGTTTCCGAGATATGGACTATCGATAATTTACACCTTAGGCTCTGCTTCTAACTTGGGCCCAAATTGTAAAATGGTCTTACCTATTGGCGATTTCGTTCCAATTCACATTCCAAGTAATATTCGGCATGCTAATTACATTGCCGGTTGACAAATTGCATTATCTCTTATAGTTTCCGAGATATGGACTATCGATAATTTACACCTTAGGCTCTGCTTCTAACTTGGGCCCAAATTGTAAAATGGTCTTATCTATTGGCGATTTCGTTCCAATTCACATTCCAAGTAATATTCGGCATGCTAATTACATTACCGGTTGCCAAATTGAATTATCTCTTATAGTTTCCGAGATATGGACTATCGATAATTTACACCTTAGGCTCTGCTTCTAACTTGGGCCCAAATTGTAAAATGGTCTTACCTATTGGCGATTTCGTTCCAATTCACATTCCAAGTAATATTCGGCATGCTAATTACATTGCCGGTTCCCAAATTGCATTATCTCTTATAGTTTCCGAGATATGGACTATCGATAATTTACACCATAGGCTCTGCTTCTAACTTGGGCCCAAATTGTAAAATGGCCTTATCTATTGGCGATTTCGTTCCAATTCACATTCCAAGTAATATTCGGCATGCTAATTACATTGCCGGTTGCCAAATTGCATTATCTCTTATAGTTTCCGAGTTATGGACTATCGATAATTTACACCTTAGGCTCTGCTTCTAACTTGTGCCCAAATTGTAAAATGGTCTTATCTATTGGCGATTTCGTTCCAATTCACATTCCAAGTAATATTCGGCATGCTAATTACATTGCCGGTTGCCAAATTGCATTATCTCTTATAGTTTCCGAGATATGGACTATCGATAATTTACACCTTAGGCTCTGCTTCTAACTTGGGCCCAAATTGTAAAATGGTCTTATCTATTGGCGATTTCGTTCCAATTCACATTCCAAGTAATATTCGGCATGCTAATTACATTACTGGTTGCCAAATTGAATTATCTCTTATAGTTTCCGAGATATGGACTATCGATAATTTACACCTTAGGCTCTGCTTCTAACTTGGGCCCAAATTGTAAAATGGTCTTACCTATTGGCGATTTCGTTCCAATTCACATTCCAAGTAATATTCGGCATGCTAATTACATTGCCGGTTGCCAAATTGCATTATCTCTTATAGTTTCCGAGATATGGACTATCGATAATTTACACCTTAGGCTCTGCTTCTAACTTGGGCCCAAATTGTAAAATGGTCTTATCTATTGGCGATTTCGTTCCAATTCACATTCCAAGTAATATTCGGCATGCTAATTACATTACCGGTTGCCAAATTGACTTATCTCTTATAGTTTCCGAGATATGGACTATCGATAATTTACACCTTAGGCTCTGCTTCTAACTTGGGCCCAAATTGTAAAATGGTCTTACCTATTGGCGATTTCGTTCCAATTCACATTCCAAGTAATATTCGGCATGCTAATTACATTGCCGGTTGCCAAATTGCATTATCACTTATAGTTTCCGAGATATGGACTATCGATAATTTACACCTTAGGCTCTGCTTCTAACTTGGGCCCAAATTGTAAAATGGTCTTATCTATTGGCGATTTCGTTCCAATTCACATTCCAAGTAATATTCGGCATGCTAATTACATTGCCGGTTGCCAAATTGCATTATCTCTTATAGTTTCCGAGATATGGACTATCGATAATTTACACCTTTGGCTCTGCTTCTAACTTGGGCCCAAATTGTAAAATGGTCTTATCTATTGGCGATTTCGTCCCAATTCACATTCCAAGTGATATTCGGCATGCTAATTACATTGCCGGTTGCGAAATTGCATTATCTCTTATAGTTTCCGAGATATGGACTATCAATAATTTACACCTTAGGCTCTGCTTCTAACTTGGGCCTAAATTGTAAAATGGTCTTATCTATTGGCGATTTCGTTCCAATTCACATTCCAAGTAATATTCGGCATGCTAATTACATTGCCGGTTGCCAAATTGCATTATCTCTTATAGTTTCCGAGATATGGACTATCGATAATTTACACCTTAGCCTCTGCTTCTAACTTGGGCCCAAATTGTAAAATGGTCTTATCTATTGGCGATTTAGTTGCAATTCACATTCCAAGTAATATTCGGCATGCTAATTACATTGCCGGTTGCCAAATTGCATTATCTCTTATAGTTTCCGAGATATGGACTATCGATAATTTACACCTTTGGCTCTGCTTCTAACTTGGGCCCAAATTGTAAAATGGTCTTATCTATTGGCGATTTCGTTCCAATTCACACTCCTAGTAATATTCGGCATGCTAATTACATTGCCGGTTGCGAAATTGCATTATCTCTTATAGTTTCAGAGATATGGACTATCGGTAATTTACACCTTAGGCTCTGCTTCTAACTTGGGCCCAAATTGTAAAATGGCCTTATCTATTGGCAATTTCGTTCCAATTCACATTCCAAGTAATATTCGGCATGCTAATTACATTGCCGGTTGCCAAATTGCATTATCTCTTATAGTTTCCGAGATATGGACTATCGATAATTTACACCTTAGGCTCTGCTTCTAACTTGGGCCCAAATTGTAAAATGGTCTTATCTATTGGCGATTTCGTTCCAATTCACAATCCAAGTAATATTCGGCATGCTAATTACATTGCCGGTTGCCAAATTGCATTAACTCTTATAGTTTCCGAGATATGGACTATCGATAATTTACACCTTAGGCTCTGCTTCTAACTTGGGCCCAAATTGTAAAATGGTCTTATCTATTGGCGATTTCGTTCCAATTCACATTCCAAGTAATATTCGGCATGCTAATTACATTGCCGGTTGCCAAATTGCATTATCTCTTATAGTTTCCGAGATATGGACTATCGATAATTTACACCATAGGCTCTGCTTCTAACTTGGGCCCAAATTGTAAAATGGCCTTATCTATTGGCGATTTCGTTCCAATTCACATTCCAAGTAATATTCGGCATGCTAATTACATTGCCGGTTGCCAAATTGCATTATCTCTTATAGTTTCCGAGTTATGGACTATCGATAATTTACACCTTAGGCTCTGCTTCTAACTTGGGCCCAAATTGTAAAATGGTCTTATCTATTGGCGATTTCGTTCCAATTCACATTCCAAGTAATATTCGACATGCTAATTACATTGCCGGTTGCCAAATTGCATTATCTCTTATAGTTTCCGAGATATGGACTATCGATAATTTACACCTTAGGCTCTGCTTCTAACTTGGGCCCAAATTGTAAAATGGTCTTATCTATTGGCGATTTCGTTCCAATTCACATTCCAAGTAATATTCGGCATGCTAATTACATTATCGGTTGCCAAATTGAATTATCTCTTATAGTTTCCGAGATATGGACTATCGATAATTTACACCTTAGGCTCTGCTTCTAACTTGGGCCCAAATTGTAAAATGGTCTTACCTATTGGCGATTTCGTTCCAATTCACATTCCAAGTAATATTCGGCATGCTAATTACATTGCCGGTTGCCAAATTGCATTATCTCTTATAGTTTCCGAGATATGGACTATCGATAATTTACACCATAGGCTCTGCTTCTAACTTGGGCCCAAATTGTAAAATGGCCTTATCTATTGGCGATTTCGTTCCAATTCACATTCCAAGTAATATTCGGCATGCTAATTACATTGCCGGTTGCCAAATTGCATTATCTCTTATAGTTTCCGAGTTATGGACTATCGATAATTTACACCTTAGGCTCTGCTTCTAACTTGTGCCCAAATTGTAAAATGGTCTTATCTATTGGCGATTTCGTTCCAATTCACATTCCAAGTAATATTCGGCATGCTAATTACATTGCCGTTTGCCAAATTGCATTATCTCTTATAGTTTCCGAGATATGGACTATCGATAATTTACACCTTAGGCTCTGCTTCTAACTTGGGCCCAAATTGTAAAATGGTCTTATCTATTGGCGATTTCGTTCCAATTCACATTCCAAGTAATATTCGGCATGCTAATTACATTACCGGTTGCCAAATTGAATTATCTCTTATAGTTTCCGAGATATGGACTATCGATAATTTACACCTTAGGCTCTGCTTCTAACTTGGGCCCAAATTGTAAAATGGTCTTACCTATTGGCGATTTCGTTCCAATTCACATTCCAAGTAATATTCGGCATGCTAATTACATTGCCGGTTGCCAAATTGCATTATCTCTTATAGTTTCCGAGATATGGACTATCGATAATTTACACCTTAGGCTCTGCTTCTAACTTGGGCCCAAATTGTAAAATGGTCTTATCTATTGGCGATTTCGTTCCAATTCACATTCCAAGTAATATTCGGCATGCTAATTACATTACCGGTTGCCAAATTGAATTATCTCTTATAGTTTCCGAGATATGGACTATCGATAATTTACACCTTAGGCTCTGCTTCTAACTTGGGCCCAAATTGTAAAATGGTCTTACCTATTGGCGATTTCGTTCCAATTCACATTCCAAGTAATATTCGGCATGCTAATTACATTGCCGGTTGCCAAATTGCATTATCACTTATAGTTTCCGAGATATGGACTATCGATAATTTACACCTTAGGCTCTGCTTCTAACTTGGGCCCAAATTGTAAAATGGTCTTATCTATTGGCGATTTCGTTCCAATTCACATTCCAAGTAATATTCGGCATGCTAATTACATTGCCGGTTGCCAAATTGCATTATCTCTTATAGTTTCCGAGATATGGACTATCGATAATTTACACCTTAGGCTCTGCTTCTAACTTGGGCCCAAATTGTAAAATGGTCTTATCTATTGGCGATTTCGTCCCAATTCACATTCCAAGTGATATTCGGCATGCTAATTACATTGCCGGTTGCGAAATTGCATTATCTCTTATAGTTTCCGAGATATGGACTATCAATAATTTACACCTTAGGCTCTGCTTCTAACTTGGGCCTAAATTGTAAAATGGTCTTATCTATTGGCGATTTCGTTCCAATTCACATTCCAAGTAATATTCGGCATGCTAATTACATTGCCGGTTGCCAAATTGCATTATCTCTTATAGTTTCCGAGATATGGACTATCGATAATTTACACCTTAGCCTCTGCTTCTAACTTGGGCCCAAATTGTAAAATGGTCTTATCTATTGGCGATTTAGTTGCAATTCACATTCCAAGTAATATTCGGCATGCTAATTACATTGCCGGTTGCCAAATTGCATTATCTCTTATAGTTTCCGAGATATGGACTATCGATAATTTACACCTTTGGCTCTGCTTCTAACTTGGGCCCAAATTGTAAAATGGTCTTATCTATTGGCGATTTCGTTCCAATTCACATTCCTAGTAATATTCGGCATGCTAATTACATTGCCGGTTGCGAAATTGCATTATCTCTTATAGTTTCCGAGATATGGACTATCAATAATTTACACCTTAGGCTCTGCTTCTAACTTGGTCCCAAATTGTAAAATGGTCTTATCTATTGGCGATTTCGTTCCAATTCACATTCCAAGTAATATTCGGCATGCTAATTACATTGCCGGTTGCCAAATTGCATTATCTCTTATAGTTTCCGGGATATGGACTATCGATAATTTACACCTTAGGCGCTGCTTCTAACTTGGGCCCAAATTGTAAAATGGCCTTATCTATTGGCGATTTCGTCCCAATTCACATTCCAAGTAATATTCGGCATGCTAATTACATTGCCGGTTGCGAAATTGCATTATCTCTTATAGTTTCAGAGATATGGACTATCGATAATTTACACCTTAGGCTCTGCTTCTAACTTGGGCCCAAATTGTAAAATGGCCTTATCTATTGGCAATTTCGTTCCAATTCACATTCCAAGTAATATTCGGCATGCTAATTACATTGCCGGTTGCCAAATTGCATTATCTCTTATAGTTTCCGAGATATGGACTATCGATAATTTACACCTTAGGCTCTGCTTCTAACTTGGGCCCAAATTGTAAAATGGTCTTATCTATTGGCGATTTCGTTCCAATTCACAATCCAAGTAATATTCGGCATGCTAATTACATTGCCGTTTGCCAAATTGCATTAACTCTTATAGTTTCCGAGATATGGACTATCGATAATTTACACCTTAGGCTCTGCTTCTAACTTGGGCCCAAATTGTAAAATGGTCTTATCTATTGGCGATTTCGTTCCAATTCACATTCCAAGTAATATTCGGCATGCTAATTACATTGCCGGTTGCCAAATTGCATTATCTCTTATAGTTTCCGAGATATGGACTATCGATAATTTACACCATAGGCTCTGCTTCTAACTTGGGCCCAAATTGTAAAATGGCCTTATCTATTGGCGATTTCGTTCCAATTCACATTCCAAGTAATATTCGGCATGCTAATTACATTGCCGGTTGCCAAATTGCATTATCTCTTATAGTTTCCGAGTTATGGACTATCGATAATTTACACCTTAGGCTCTGCTTCTAACTTGGGCCCAAATTGTAAAATGGTCTTATCTATTGGCGATTTCGTTCCAATTCACATTCCAAGTAATATTCGACATGCTAATTACATTGCCGGTTGCCAAATTGCATTATCTCTTATAGTTTCCGAGATATGGACTATCGATAATTTACACCTTAGGCTCTGCTTCTAACTTGGGCCCAAATTGTAAAATGGTCTTACCTATTGGCGATTTCGTTCCAATTCACATTCCAAGTAATATTCGGCATGCTAATTACATTGCCGGTTGCCAAATTGCATTATCTCTTATAGTTTCCGAGATATGGACTATCGATAATTTACACCATAGGCTCTGCTTCTAACTTGGGCCCAAATTGTAAAATGGCCTTATCTATTGGCGATTTCGTTCCAATTCACATTCCAAGTAATATTCGGCATGCTAATTACATTGCCGGTTGCCAAATTGCATTATCTCTTATAGTTTCCGAGTTATGGACTATCGATAATTTACACCTTAGGCTCTGCTTCTAACTTGTGCCCAAATTGTAAAATGGTCTTATCTATTGGCGATTTCGTTCCAATTCACATTCCAAGTAATATTCGGCATGCTAATTACATTGCCGTTTGCCAAATTGCATTATCTCTTATAGTTTCCGAGATATGGACTATCGATAATTTACACCTTAGGCTCTGCTTCTAACTTGGGCCCAAATTGTAAAATGGTCTTATCTATTGGCGATTTCGTTCCAATTCACATTCCAAGTAATATTCGGCATGCTAATTACATTACCGGTTGCCAAATTGAATTATCTCTTATAGTTTCCGAGATATGGACTATCGATAATTTACACCTTAGGCTCTGCTTCTAACTTGGGCCCAAATTGTAAAATGGTCTTACCTATTGGCGATTTCGTTCCAATTCACATTCCAAGTAATATTCGGCATGCTAATTACATTGCCGGTTGCCAAATTGCATTATCTCTTATAGTTTCCGAGATATGGACTATCGATAATTTACACCTTAGGCTCTGCTTCTAACTTGGGCCCAAATTGTAAAATGGTCTTATCTATTGGCGATTTCGTTCCAATTCACATTCCAAGTAATATTCGGCATGCTAATTACATTACCGGTTGGCAAATTGAATTATCTCTTATAGTTTCCGAGATATGGACTATCGATAATTTACACCTTAGGCTCTGCTTCTAACTTGGGCCCAAATTGTAAAATGGTCTTACCTATTGGCGATTTCGTTCCAATTCACATTCCAAGTAATATTCGGCATGCTAATTACATTGCCGGTTGCCAAATTGCATTATCTCTTATAGTTTCCGAGATATGGACTATCGATAATTTACACCATAGGCTCTGCTTCTAACTTGGGCCCAAATTGTAAAATGGCCTTATCTATTGGCGATTTCGTTCCAATTCACATTCCAAGTAATATTCGGCATGCTAATTACATTGCCGGTTGCCAAATTGCATTATCTCTTATAGTTTCCGAGTTATGGACTATCGATAATTTACACCTTAGGCTCTGCTTCTAACTTGTGCCCAAATTGTAAAATGGTCTTATCTATTGGCGATTTCGTTCCAATTCACATTCCAAGTAATATTCGGCATGCTAATTACATTGCCGGTTGCCAAATTGCATTATCTCTTATAGTTTCCGAGATATGGACTATCGATAATTTACACCTTAGGCTCTGCTTCTAACTTGGGCCCAAATTGTAAAATGGTCTTATCTATTGGCGATTTCGTTCCAATTCACATTCCAAGTAATATTCGGCATGCTAATTACATTACTGGTTGCCAAATTGAATTATCTCTTATAGTTTCCGAGATATGGACTATCGATAATTTACACCTTAGGCTCTGCTTCTAACTTGGGCCCAAATTGTAAAATGGTCTTACCTATTGGCGATTTCGTTCCAATTCACACTCCAAGTAATATTCGGCATGCTAATTACATTGCCGGTTGCCAAATTGCATTATCTCTTATAGTTTCCGAGATATGGACTATCGATAATTTACACCTTAGGCTCTGCTTCTAACTTGGGCCCAAATTGTAAAATGGTCTTATCTATAGGCGATTTCGTTCCAATTCACATTCCAAGTAATATTCGGCATGCTAATTACATTACCGGTTGCCAAATTGAATTATCTCTTATAGTTTCCGAGATATGGACTATCGATAATTTACACCTTAGGCTCTGCTTCTAACTTGGGCCCAAATTGTAAAATGGTCTTACCTATTGGCGATTTCGTTCCAATTCACATTCCAAGTAATATTCGGCATGCTAATTACATTGCCGGTTGCCAAATTGCATTATCACTTATAGTTTCCGAGATATGGACTATCGATAATTTACACCTTAGGCTCTGCTTCTAACTTGGGCCCAAATTGTAAAATGGTCTTATCTATTGGCGATTTCGTTCCAATTCACATTCCAAGTAATATTCGGCATGCTAATTACATTGCCGGTTGCCAAATTGCATTATCTCTTATAGTTTCCGAGATATGGACTATCGATAATTTACACCTTAGGCTCTGCTTCTAACTTGGGCCCAAATTGTAAAATGGTCTTATCTATTGGCGATTTCGTCCCAATTCACATTCCAAGTGATATTCGGCATGCTAATTACATTGCCGGTTGCGAAATTGCATTATCTCTTATAGTTTCCGAGATATGGACTATCAATAATTTACACCTTAGGCTCTGCTTCTAACTTGGGCCTAAATTGTAAAATGGTCTTATCTATTGGCGATTTCGTTCCAATTCACATTCCAAGTAATATTCGGCATGCTAATTACATTGCCTTTTGCCAAATTGAATTATCTCTTATAGTTTCCGAGATATGGACTATCGATAATTTACACCTTAGGCTCTGCTTCTAACTTGGGCCCAAATTGTAAAATGGTCTTATCTATTGGCGATTTCGTTCCAATTCACATTCCAAGTAATATTGAGCATGCTAATTACATTGCCGGTTGCCAAATTGCATTATCTCTTATAGTTTCCGAGATATGGACTATCGATAATTTACACCATAGGCTCTGCTTCTAACTTGGGCCCAAATTGTAAAATGGTCTTATCTATTGGCGATTTCGTTCCAATTCACATTCCAAGTAATATTCGGCATGCTAATTACATTGCCGGTTGCCAAATTGAATTATCTCTTATAGTTTCCGAGATATGGACTATCGATAATTTACACCTTAGGCTCTGCTTCTAACTTGGGCCCAAATTGTAAAATGGTCTTATCTATTGGCGATTTCGTTCCAATTCACATTCCAAGTAATATTGGGCATGCTAATTACATTGCCGGTTGCTAAATTGCATTATCTCTTATAGTTTCCGAGATATGGACTATCGATAATTTACACCATAGGCTCTGCTTCTAACTTGGGCCCAAATTGTAAAATGGTCTTACCTATTGGCGATTTCGTTCCAATTCACATTCCAAGTAATATTCGGCATGCTAATTACATTGCCGGTTGCCAAATTGCATTATCTCTTATAGTTTCCGAGATATGGACTATCGATAATTTACACCTTAGGCTCTGCTTCTAACTTGGGCCCAAATTGTAAAATGGTCTTATCTATTGGCGATTTCGTTCCAATTCACATTCCAAGTAATATTCGGCATGCTAATTACATTGCCGGTTGCCAAATTGCATTATCTCTTATAGTTTCCGAGATATGGACTATCGATAATTTACACCTTAGGCTCTGCTTCTAACTTGGGCCCAAATTGTAAAATGGTCTTATCTATTGGCGATTTCGTCCCAATTCACATTCCAAGTGATATTCGGCATGCTAATTACATTGCCGGTTGCGAAATTGCATTATCTCTTATAGTTTCCGAGATATGGACTATCAATAATTTACACCTTAGGCTCTGCTTCTATCTTGGGTCCAAATTGTAAAATTTTCTTATCTATTGGCGATTTCGTTCCAATTCACATTCCAAGTAATATTCGGCATGCTAATTACATTGCCGGTTGCCAAATTGCATTATCTCTTATAGTTTCCGAGATATGGACTATCGATAATTTACACCTTAGGCTCTGCTTCTAACTTGGGCCCAAATTGTAAAATGGTCTTATCTATTGGCGATTTCGTTCCAATTCACATTCCAAGTAATATTCGGCATGCTAATTACATTGCCGGTTGCCAAATTGCATTATCTCTTATAGTTTCAGAGATATGGACTATCGATAATTTACACCTTAGGCTCTGCTTCTAACTTGGGCCCAAATTGTAAAATGGTCTTATCTATTGGCAATTTCGTTCCAATTCACATTCCAAGTAATATTCGGCATGCTAATTACATTGCCGGTTGCCAAATTGCATTATCTCTTATAGTTTCCGAGATATGGACTATCGATAATTTACACCTTAGGCTCTGCTTCTAACTTGGGCCCAAATTGTAAAATGGTCTTATCTATTGGCGATTTCGTTCCAATTCACATTCCAAGTAATATTCGGCATGCTAATTACATTGCCGGTTGCCAAATTGCATTAACCCTTATAGTTTCCGAGATATGTACTATCGATAATTTACACCTTAGGCTCTGCTTCTAACTTGGGCCCAAATTGTAAAATGGTCTTATCTATTGGCGATTTCGTTCCAATTCACATTCCAAGTAATATTCGGCATACTAATTACATTGCCGGTTGCCAAATTGCATTATCTCTTATAGTTTCCGAGATATGGACTATCGATAATTTACACCATAGGCTCTGCTTCTAACTTGGGCCCAAATTGTAAAATGGCCTTATCTATTGGCGATTTCGTTCCAATTCACATTCCAAGTAATATTCGGCATGCTAATTACATTGCCGGTTGCCAAATTGCATTATCTCTTATAGTTTCCGAGATATGGACTATCGATAATTTACACCTTAGGCTCTGCTTCTAACTTGGGCCCAAATTGTAAAATGGTCTTATCTATTGGCGATTTCGTTCCAATTCACATTCCAAGTAATATTCGGCATGCTAATTACATTGCCGGTTGCCAAATTGCATTATCTCTTATAGTTTCCGAGATATGGACTATCGATAATTTACACCTTAGGCTCTGCTTCTAACTTGGGCCCAAATTGTAAAATGGTCTTATCTATTGGCGATTTCGTTCCAATTCACATTCCAAGTAATATTCGGCATGCTAATTACATTGCCGGTTGCCAAATTGAATTATCTCTTATAGTTTCCGAGATATGGACTATCGATAATTTACACCTTAGGCTCTGCTTCTAACTTGGGCCCAAATTGTAAAATGGTCTTACCTATTGGCGATTTCGTTCCAATTCACATTCCAAGTAATATTCGGCATGTCCCAATTCACATTGCCGGTTGCCAAATTGCATTATCTCTTATAGTTTCCGAGATATGGACTATCGATAATTTACACCTTAGGCTCTGCTTCTAACTTGGGCCCAAATTGTAAAATGGTCTTATCTATTGGCGATTTCGTTCCAATTCACATTCCAAGTAATATTCGGCATGCTAATTACATTGCCGGTTGCCAAATTGCATTATCTCTTATAGTTTCCGAGATATGGACTATCGATAATTTACACCTTAGGCTCTGCTTCTAACTTGGGCCCAAATTGTAAAATGGTCTTATCTATTGGCGATTTCGTTCCAATTCACATTCCAAGTAATATTCGGCATGCTAATTACATTGCCGGTTGCCAAATTGAATTATCTCTTATAGTTTCCGAGATATGGACTATCGATAATTTACACCTTAGGCTCTGCTTCTAACTTGGGCCCAAATTGTAAAATGGTCTTACCTATTGGCGATTTCGTTCCAATTCACATTCCAAGTAATATTCGGCATGCTAATTACATTGCCGGTTGCCAAATTGCATTATCTCTTATAGTTTCCGAGATATGGACTATCGATAATTTACACCTTAGGCTCTGCTTCTAACTTGGGCCCAAATTGTAAAATGGTCTTATCTATTGGCGATTTCGTTCCAATTCACATTCCAAGTAATATTCGGCATGCTAATTACATTGCCGGTTGCCAAATTGCATTATCTCTTATAGTTTCCGAGATATGGACTATCGATAATTTACACCTTAGGCTCTGCTTCTAACTTGGGCCCAAATTGTAAAATGGTCTTATCTATTGGCGATTTCGTCCCAATTCACATTCCAAGTGATATTCGGCATGCTAATTACATTGCCGGTTGCGAAATTGCATTATCTCTTATAGTTTCCGAGATATGGACTATCAATAATTTACACCTTAGGCTCTGCTTCTAACTTGGGCCCAAATTGTAAAATGGTCTTATCTATTGGCGATTTCGTTCCAATTCACATTCCAAGTAATATTCGGCATGCTAATTACATTGCCGGTTGCCAAATTGCATTATCTCTTATAGTTTCCGAGATATGGACTATCGATAATTTACACCTTAGGCTCTGCTTCTAACTTGGGCCCAAATTGTAAAATGGTCTTATCTATTGGCGATTTAGTTGCAATTCACATTCCAAGTAATATTCGGCATGCTAATTACATTGCCGGTTGCCAAATTGCATTATCTCTTATAGTTTCCGAGATATGGACTATCGATAATTTACACCTTAGGCTCTGCTTCTAACTTGGGCCCAAATTGTAAAATGGTCTTATCTATTGGCGATTTCGTTCCAATTCACATTCCAAGTAATATTCGGCATGCTAATTACATTGCCGGTTGCCAAATTGCATTATCTCTTATAGTTTCCGAGATATGGACTATCGATAATTTACACCTTAGGCTCTGCTTCTAACTTGGGCCCAAATTGTAAAATGGTCTTATCTATTGGCGATTTCGTTCCAATTCACATTCCAAGTAATATTCGGCATGCTAATTACATTGCCGGTTGCCAAATTGCATTATCTCTTATAGTTTCCGAGATATGGACTATCGATAATTTACACCTTAGGCTCTGCTTCTAACTTGGGCCCAAATTGTAAAATGGTCTTATCTATTGGCGATTTCGTTCCAATTCACACTCCAAGTAATATTCGGCATGCTAATTACATTGCCGGTAGCAAAATTACATTATCTCTTATAGTTTCCGAGATATGGACTATCGATAATTTACACCTTAGGCTCTGCTTCTAACTTGGGCCCAAATTGTAAAATGGTCTTATCTATTGGCGATTTCGTTCCAATTCACATTCCAAGTAATATTCGGCATGCTAATTACATTGCCGGTTGCCAAATTGCATTATCTCTTATAGTTTCCGAGATATGGACTATCGATAATTTACACCTTAGGCTCTGCTTCTAACTTGGGCCCAAATTGTAAAATGGTCTTATCTATTGGCGATTTCGTTCCAATTCACATTCCAAGTAATATTCGGCATGCTAATTACATTGCCGGTTGCCAAATTGCATTATCTCTTATAGTTTCCGAGATATGGACTATCGATAATTTACACCTTAGGCTCTGCTTCTAACTTGGGCCCAAATTGTAAAATGGTCTTATCTATTGGCGATTTCGTCCCAATTCACATTCCAAGTGATATTCGCAATGCTAATTACATTGCCGGTTGCGAAATTGCATTATCTCTTATAGTTTCCGAGATATGGACTATCAATAATTTACACCTTAGGCTCTGCTTCTAACTTGGGCCCAAATTGTAAAATGGTCTTATCTATTGGCGATTTCGTTCCAATTCACATTCCAAGTAATATTCGGCATGCTAATTACATTGCCGGTTGCCAAATTGCATTATCTCTTATAGTTTCCGAGATATGGACTATCGATAATTTACACCTTAGGCTCTGCTTCTAACTTGGGCCCAAATTGTAAAATGGTCTAATCTATTGGCGATTTCGTTCCAATTCACATTCCAAGTAATATTCGGCATGCTAATTACATTGCCGGTTGCCAAATTGCATTATCTCTTATAGTTTCCGAGATATGGACTATCGATAATTTACACCTTAGGCTCTGCTTCTAACTTGGGCCCAAATTGTAAAATGGTCTTATCTATTGGCGATTTCGTTCCAATTCACATTCCAAGTAATATTCGGCATGCTAATTACATTGCCGGTTGCCAAATTGAATTATCTCTTATAGTTTCCGAGATATGGACTATCGATAATTTACACCTTAGGCTCTGCTTCTAACTTGGGCCCAAATTGTAAAATGGTCTTACCTATTGGCGATTTCGTTCCAATTCACATTCCAAGTAATATTCGGCATGCTAATTACATTGCCGGTTGCCAAATTGCATTATCTCTTATAGTTTCCGAGATATGGACTATCGATAATTTACACCTTAGGCTCTGCTTCTAACTTGGGCCCAAATTGTAAAATGGTCTTATCTATTGGCGATTTCGTTCCAATTCACATTCCAAGTAATATTCGGCATGCTAATTACATTACCGGTTGCCAAATTGCATTATCTCTTATAGTTTCCGAGATATGGACTATCGATAATTTACACCTTAGGCTCTGCTTCTAACTTGGGCCCAAATTGTAAAATGGTCTTATCTATTGGCGATTTCGTCCCAATTCACATTCCAAGTAATATTCGGCATGCTAATTACATTGCCGGTTGCCAAATTGCATTATCTCTTATAGTTTCCGAGATATGGACTATCGATAATTTACACCTTAGGCTCTGCTTCTAACTTGGGCCCAAATTGTAAAATGGTCTTATCTATTGGCGATTTAGTTGCAATTCACATTCCAAGTAATATTCGGCATGCTAATTACATTGCCGGTTGCCAAATTGCATTATCTCTTATAGTTTCCGAGATATGGACTATCGATAATTTACACCTTAGGCTCTGCTTCTAACTTGGGCCCAAATTGTAAAATGGTCTTATCTATTGGCGATTTCGTTCCAATTCACATTCCAAGTAATATTCGGCATGCTAATTACATTGCCGGTTGCCAAATTGCATTATCTCTTATAGTTTCCGAGATATGGACTATCGATAATTTACACCTTAGGCTCTGCTTCTAACTTGGGCCCAAATTGTAAAATGGTCTTATCTATTGGCGATTTCGTTCCAATTCACATTCCAAGTAATATTGGGCATGCTAATTACATTGCCGGTTGCCAAATTGCATTATCTCTTATAGTTTCCGAGATATGGACTATCGATAATTTACACCATAGGCTCTGCTTCTAACTTGGGCCCAAATTGTAAAATGGTCTTATCTATTGGCGATTTCGTTCCAATTCACATTCCAAGTAATATTCGGCATGCTAATTACATTGCCGGTTGCCAAATTGCATAATCTCTTATAGTTTCCGAGATATGGACTATCGATAATTTACACCTTAGGCTCTGCTCCTAACTTGCTCCCAAATTGTAAAATGGTTTTATCTATTGGCGATTTCGTTCCAATTCACATTCCAAGTAATATTCGGCATGCTAATTACATTGCCGGTTGCCAAATTGCATTATCTCTTATAGTTTCCGAGATATGGACTATCGATAATTTACACCTTAGGCTCTGCTTCTACCTTGGGCCCAAATTGTAAAATGGTCTTACCTATTGGCGATTTCGTTCCAATTCACATTCCAAGTAATATTCGGCATGCTAATTACATTGCCGGTTGCCAAATTGCATTATCTCTTATAGTTTCCGAGATATGGACTATCGATAATTTACACCTTAGGCTCTGCTTCTAACTTGGGCCCAAATTGTAAAATGGTCTTATCTATTGGCGATTTCGTTCCAATTCACATTCCAAGTAATATTCGGCATGCTAATTACATTGCCGGTTGCCAAATTGCATTATCTCTTATAGTTTCCGAGATATGGACTATCGATAATTTACACCTTAGGCTCTGCTTCTAACTCGGGCCCAAATTGTAAAATGGTCTTACCTATTGGCGATTTCGTCCCAATTCACATTCCAAGTGATATTCGGCATGCTAATTACATTGCCGGTTGCGAAATTGCATTATCTCTTATAGTTTCCGAGATATGGACTATCAATAATTTACACCTTAGGCTCTGCTTCTAACTTGGGTCCAAATTGTAAAATGGTCTTATCTATCGGCGATTTCGTTCCAATTCACATTCCAAGTAATATTCGGCATGCTAATTTCATTGCCGGTTGCCAAATTGCATTATCTCTTATAGTTTCCGAGATATGGACTATCGATAATTTACACCTTAGGCTCTGCTTCTAACTTGGGCCCAAATTGTAAAATGGCCTTATCTATTGGCGATTTCGTTCCAATTCACATTCCAAGTAATATTCGGCATGCTAATTACATTGCCGGTTGCCAAATTGCATTATCTCTTATAGTTTCCGAGATATGGACTATCGATAATTTACACCTTAGGCTCTGCTTCTAACTTGGGCCCAAATTGTAAAATGGTCTTATCTATTGGCGATTTCGTCCCAATTCACATTCCAAGTGATATTCGGCATGCTAATTACATTGCCGGTTGCGAAATTGCATTATCTCTTATAGTTTCCGAGATATGGACTATCAATAATTTACACCTTAGGCTCTGCTTCTAACTTGGGTCCAAATTGTAAAATGGTCTTATCTATTGGCGATTTCGTTCCAATTCACATTCCAAGTAATATTCGGCATGCTAATTACATTGCCGGTTGCCAAATTGCATTATCTCTTATAGTTTCCGAGATATGGACTATCGATAATTTACACCTTAGTCTCTGCTTCTAACCTGGGCCCAAATTGTAAAATGGTCTTATCTATTGGCGATTTCGTTCCAATTCACATTCCAAGTAATATTCGGCATGCTAATTACATTGCCGGTTGCCAAATTGCATTATCTCTTATAGTTTCCGAGATATGGACTATCGATAATTTACACCTTAGGCTCTGCTTCTAACTTGGGCCCAAATTGTAAAATGGTCTTATCTATTGGCAATTTCGTTCCAATTCACATTCCAAGTAATATTCGGCATGCTAATTACATTGCCGGTTGCCAAATTGCATTATCTCTTATAGTTTCCGAGATATGGACTATCGATAATTTACACCTTAGGCTCTGCTTCTAACTTGGGCCCAAATTGTAAAATGGTCTTATCTATTGGCGATTTCGTCCCAATTCACATTCCAAGTGATATTCGGCATGCTAATTACATTGCCGGTTGCGAAATTGCATTATCTCTTATAGTTTCCGAGATATGGACTATCAATAATTTACACCTTAGTCTCTGCTTCTAACTTGGGCCCAAATTGTAAAATGGTCTTATCTATTGGCGATTTCGTTCCAATTCACATTCCAAGTAATATTCGGCATGCTAATTACATTGCCGGTTGCCAAATTGCATTATCTCTAATAGTATCCGAGATATGGACTATCGATAATTTACACCTTAGGCTCTGCTTCTAACTTGGGCCCAAATTGTAAAATGGTCTTATCTATTAGCGATTTCGTTCCAATTCACATTCCAAGTAATATTCGGCATGCTAATTACATTGCCGGTTGCCAAATTGCATTATCTCTTATAGTTTCCGAGATATGGACTATCGATAATTTACACCTTAGGCTCTGCTTCTAACTTGGGCCCAAATTGTAAAATGGTCTTATCTATTGGCGATTTCGTTCCAATTCACATTCCAAGTAATATTCGGCATGCTAATTACATTGCCGGTTGCCAAATTGCATTATCTCTTATAGTTTCCGAGATATGGACTATCGATAATTTACACCTTAGGCTCTGCTTCTAACTTGGGCCCAAATTGTAAAATGGTCTTATCTATTGGCGATTTCGTTCCAATTCACATTCCAAGTAATATTCGGCATGCTAATTACATTGCCGGTTGCCAAATTGCATTATCTCTTATAGTTTCCGAGATATGGACTATCGTTAATTTACACCTTAGGCTCTGCTTCTAACTTGGGCCCAAATTGTAAAATGGCCTTATCTATTGGCGATTTCGTTCCAATTCACATTCCAAGTAATATTCGGCATGCTAATTACATTGCCGGTTGCAAAATTGCATTATCTCTTATAGTTTCCGAGATATGGACTATCGATAATTTACACCTTAGGCTATGCTTCTAACTTGGGCCCAAATTGTAAAATGGTCTTATCTATTGGCGATTTCGTTCCAATTCACTTTCCAAGTAATATTCGGCATGCTAATTACATTGCCGGTTGCCAAATTGCATTATCTCTTATAGTTTCCGAGATATGGACTATCGATAATTTACACCTTAGGCTCTGCTTCTAACTTGGGCCCAAATTGTAAAATGGTCTTATCTATTGGCGATTTCGTTCCAATTCACATTCCAAGTAATATTCGGCATGCTAATTGCATTGCCGGTTGCCAAATTGCATTATCTCTTATAGTTTCCGAGATATGGACTATCGATAATTTACACCTTAGGCTCTGCTTCTAACTTGGGCCCGAATTGTAAAATGGTCTTATCTATTGGCGATTTCGTTCCAATTCACATTCCAAGTAATATTCGGCATGCTAATTACATTGCCGGTTGCCAAATTGCATTATCTCTTATAGTTTCCGAGATATGGACTATCGATAATTTACACCTTAGGCTCTGCTTCTAACTTGGGCCCAAATTGTAAAATGGTCTTATCTATTGGCGATTTCGTTCCAATTCACATTCCAAGTAATATTCGGCATGCTAATTACATTGCCGGTGGCCAAGTTGCATTATCTCTTATAGTTTCCGAGATATGGACTATCGATAATTTACACCTTAGGCTCTGCTTCTAACTTTTGCCCAAATTGTAAAATGGTCTTATCTATTGGCGATTTCGTTCCAATTCACATTCCAAGTAATATTCGGCATGCTAATTACATTGCCGGTTGCCAAATTGCATTATCACTTATAGTTTCCGAGATATGGACTATCGATAATTTACACCTTAGGCTCTGCTTCTAACTTGGGCCCAAATTGTAAAATGGTCTTATCTATTGGCGATTTCGTTCCAATTCACACTCCTAGTAATATTTGGCATGCTAATTACATTGCCGGTTGCGAAATTGCATTATCTCTTATAGTTTCCGAGATATGGACTATCAATAATTTACACCTTAGGCTCTGCTTCTAACTTGGTCCCAAATTGTAAAATGGTCTTATCTATTGGCGATTTCGTTCCAATTCACATTCCAAGTAATATTCGGCATGCTAATTACATTGCCGGTTGCCAAATTGCATTATCTCTTATAGTTTCCGAGATATGGACTATCGATAATTTACACCTTAGGCGCTGCTTCTATCTTGGGCCCAAATTGTAAAATGGCCTTATCTATTGGCGATTTCGTCCCAATTCACATTCCAAGTAATATTCGGCATGCTAATTACATTGCCGGTTGCGAAATTGCATTATCTCTTATAGTTTCAGAGATATGGACTATCGATAATTTACACCTTAGGCTCTGCTTCTAACTTGGGCCCAAATTGTAAAATGGCCTTATCTATTGGCAATTTCGTTCCAATTCACATTCCAAGTAATATTCGGCATGCTAATTACATTGCCGGTTGCCAAATTGCATTATCTCTTATAGTTTCCGAGATATGGACTATCGATAATTTACACCATAGGCTCTGCTTCTAACTTGGGCCCAAATTGTAAAATGGTCTTATCTATTGGCGATTTCGTTCCAATTCACAATCCAAGTAATATTCGGCATGCTAATTACATTGCCGGTTGCCAAATTGCATTAACTCTTATAGTTTCCGAGATATGGACTATCGATAATTTACACCTTAGGCTCTGCTCCTAACTTGGGCCCAAATTGTAAAATGGTCTTATCTATTGGCGATTTCGTTCCAATTCACATTCCAAGTAATATTCGGCATGCTAATTACATTGCCGGTTGCCAAATTGCATTATCTCTTATAGTTTCCGAGATATGGACTATCGATAATTTACACCATAGGCTCTGCTTCTAACTTGGGCCCAAATTGTAAAATGGTCTTATCTATTGGCGATTTCGTTCCAATTCACATTCCAAGTAATATTCGGCATGCTAATTACATTGCCGGTTGCCAAATTGCATTATTTCTTATAGTTTCCGAGATATGGACTATCGATAATTTACACCTTAGGCTCTGCTTCTAACTTGGGCCCAAATTGTAAAATGGTCTTACCTATTGGCGATTTCGTTCCAATTCACATTCCAAGTAATATTCGGCATGCTAATTACATTGCCGGTTGCCAAATTGCATTATCTCTTATAGTTTCCGAGATATGGACTATCGATAATTTACACCTTAGGCTCTGATTCTAACTTGGGCCCAAATTGTAAAATGGTCTTATCTATTGGCGATTTCGTTCCAATTCACATTCCAAGTAATATTCGGCATGCTAATTACATTGCCGGTTGCAAAATTGCATTATCTCTTATAGTTTCCGAGATATGGACTATCGATAATTTACACCTTAGGCTATGCTTCTAACTTGGGCCCAAATTGTAAAATGGTCTTATCTATTGGCGATTTCGTTCCAATTCACTTTCCAATTAATATTCGGCATGCTAATTACATTGCCGGTTGCCAAATTGCATTATCTCTTATAGTTTCCGAGATATGGACTATCGATAATTTACACCTTAGGCTCTGCTTCTAACTTGGGCCCAAATTGTAAAATGGTCTTATCTATTGGCGATTTCGTTCCAATTCACATTCCAAGTAATATTCGGCATGCTAATTGCATTGCCGGTTGCCAAATTGCATTATCTCTTATAGTTTCCGAGATATGGACTATCGATAATTTACACCTTAGGCTCTGCTTCTAACTTGGGCCCGAATTGTAAAATGGTCTTATCTATTGGCGATTTCGTTCCAATTCACATTCCAAGTAATATTCGGCATGCTAATTACATTGCCGGTTGCCAAATTGCATTATCTCTTATAGTTTCCGAGATATGGACTATCGATAATTTACACCTTAGGCTCTGCTTCTAACTTGGGCCCAAATTGTAAAATGGTCTTATCTATTGGCGATTTCGTTCCAATTCACATTCCAAGTAATATTCGGCATGCTAATTACATTGCCGGTGGCCAAGTTGCATTATCTCTTATAGTTTCCGAGATATGGACTATCGATAATTTACACCTTAGGCTCTGCTTCTAACTTTTGCCCAAATTGTAAAATGGTCTTATCTATTGGCGATTTCGTTCCAATTCACATTCCAAGTAATATTCGGCATGCTAATTACATTGCCGGTTGCCAAATTGCATTATCACTTATAGTTTCCGAGATATGGACTATCGATAATTTACACCTTAGGCTCTGCTTCTAACTTGGGCCCAAATTGTAAAATGGTCTTATCTATTGGCGATTTCGTTCCAATTCACACTCCTAGTAATATTTGGCATGCTAATTACATTGCCGGTTGCGAAATTGCATTATCTCTTATAGTTTCCGAGATATGGACTATCAATAATTTACACCTTAGGCTCTGCTTCTAACTTGGTCCCAAATTGTAAAATGGTCTTATCTATTGGCGATTTCGTTCCAATTCACATTCCAAGTAATATTCGGCATGCTAATTACATTGCCGGTTGCCAAATTGCATTATCTCTTATAGTTTCCGAGATATGGACTATCGATAATTTACACCTTAGGCGCTGCTTCTATCTTGGGCCCAAATTGTAAAATGGCCTTATCTATTGGCGATTTCGTCCCAATTCACATTCCAAGTAATATTCGGCATGCTAATTACATTGCCGGTTGCGAAATTGCATTATCTCTTATAGTTTCAGAGATATGGACTATCGATAATTTACACCTTAGGCTCTGCTTCTAACTTGGGCCCAAATTGTAAAATGGCCTTATCTATTGGCAATTTCGTTCCAATTCACATTCCAAGTAATATTCGGCATGCTAATTACATTGCCGGTTGCCAAATTGCATTATCTCTTATAGTTTCCGAGATATGGACTATCGATAATTTACACCATAGGCTCTGCTTCTAACTTGGGCCCAAATTGTAAAATGGTCTTATCTATTGGCGATTTCGTTCCAATTCACAATCCAAGTAATATTCGGCATGCTAATTACATTGCCGGTTGCCAAATTGCATTAACTCTTATAGTTTCCGAGATATGGACTATCGATAATTTACACCTTAGGCTCTGCTTCTAACTTGGGCCCAAATTGTAAAATGGTCTTATCTATTGGCGATTTCGTTCCAATTCACATTCCAAGTAATATTCGGCATGCTAATTACATTGCCGGTTGCCAAATTGCATTATCTCTTATAGTTTCCGAGATATGGACTATCGATAATTTACACCATAGGCTCTGCTTCTAACTTGAGCCCAAATTGTAAAATGGTCTTATCTATTGGCGATTTCGTTCCAATTCACATTCCAAGTAATATTCGGCATGCTAATTACATTGCCGGTTGCCAAATTGCATTATTTCTTATAGTTTCCGAGATATGGACTATCGATAATTTACACCTTAGGCTCTGCTTCTAACTTGGGCCCAAATTGTAAAATGGTCTTACCTATTGGCGATTTCGTTCCAATTCACATTCCAAGTAATATTCGGCATGCTAATTACATTGCCGGTTGCCAAATTGCATTATCTCTTATAGTTTCCGAGATATGGACTATCGATAATTTACACCTTAGGCTCTGCTTCTAACTTGGGCCCAAATTGTAAAATGGTCTTATCTATTGGCGATTTCGTTCCAATTCACATTCCAAGTAATATTCGGCATGCTAATTACATTACCGGTTGCCAAATTGAATTATCTCTTATAGTTTCCGAGATATGGACTATCGATAATTTACACCTTAGGCTCTGCTTCTAACTTGGGCCCAAATTGTAAAATGGTCTTACCTATTGGCGATTTCGTTCCAATTCACATTCCAAGTAATATTCGGCATGCTAATTACATTGCCGGTTGCCAAATTGCATTATCTCTTATAGTTTCCGAGATATGGACTATCGATAATTTACACCATAGGCTCTGCTTCTAACTTGGGCCCAAATTGTAAAATGGCCTTATCTATTGGCGATTTCGTTCCAATTCACATTCCAAGTAATATTCGGCATGCTAATTACATTGCCGGTTGCCAAATTGCATTATCTCTTATAGTTTCCGAGTTATGGACTATCGATAATTTACACCTTAGGCTCTGCTTCTAACTTGTGCTCAAATTGTAAAATGGTCTTATCTATTGGCGATTTCGTTCCAATTCACATTCCAAGTAATATTCGGCATGCTAATTACATTGCCGGTTGCCAAATTGCATTATCTCTTATAGTTTCCGAGATATGGACTATCGATAATTTACACCTTAGGCTCTGCTTCTAACTTGGGCCCAAATTGTAAAATGGTCTTATCTATTGGCGATTTCGTTCCAATTCACATTCCAAGTAATATTCGGCATGCTAATTACATTACCGGTTGCCAAATTGAATTATCTCTTATAGTTTCCGAGATATGGACTATCGATAATTTACACCTTAGGCTCTGCTTCTAACTTGGGCCCAAATTGTAAAATGGTCTTACCTATTGGCGATTTCGTTCCAATTCACATTCCAAGTAATATTCGGCATGCTAATTACATTGCCGGTTGCCAAATTGCATTATCTCTTATAGTTTCCGAGATATGGACTATCGATAATTTTCACCTTAGGCTCTGCTTCTAACTTGGGCCCAAATTGTAAAATGGTCTTATCTATTGGCGATTTCGTTCCAATTCACATTCCAAGTAATATTCGGCATGCTAATTACATTACCGGTTGCCAAATTGAATTATCTCTTATAGTTTCCGAGATATGGACTATCGATAATTTACACCTTAGGCTCTGCTTCTAACTTGGGCCCAAATTGTAAAATGGTCTTACCTATTGGCGATTTCGTTCCAATTCACATTCCAAGTAATATTCGGCATGCTAATTACATTGCCGGTTGCCAAATTGCATTATCACTTATAGTTTCCGAGATATGGACTATCGATAATTTACACCTTAGGCTCTGCTTCTAACTTGGGCCCAAATTGTAAAATGGTCTTATCTATTGGCGATTTCGTTCCAATTCACATTCCAAGTAATATTCGGCATGCTAATTACATTGCCGGTTGCCAAATGGCATTACCTCTTATAGTTTCCGAGATATGGACTATCGATAATTTACACCTTAGGCTCTGCTTCTAACTTGGGCCCACATTGTAAAATGGTCTTATCTATTGGCGATTTCGTCCCAATTCACATTCCAAGTGATATTCGGCATGCTAATTACATTGCCGGTTGCGAAATTGCATTATCTCTTATAGTTTCCGAGATATGGACTATCAATAATTTACACCTTAGGCTCTGCTTCTAACTTGGGCCTAAATTGTAAAATGGTCTTATCTATTGGCGATTTCGTTCCAATTCACATTCCAAGTAATATTCGGCATGCTAATTACATTGCCGGTTGCCAAATTGCATTATCTCTTATAGTTTCCGAGATATGGACTATCGATAATTTACACCTTAGCCTCTGCTTCTAACTTGGGCCCAAATTGTAAAATGGTCTTATCTATTGGCGATTTAGTTGCAATTCACATTCCAAGTAATATTCGGCATGCTAATTACATTGCCGGTTGCCAAATTGCATTATCTCTTATAGTTTCCGAGATATGGACTATCGATAATTTACACCTTTGGCTCTGCTTCTAACTTGGGCCCAAATTGTAAAATGGTCTTATCTATTGGCGATTTCGTTCCAATTCACATTCCAAGTTATATTCGGCATGCTAATTACATTGCCGGTTGCCAAATTGCATTATCTCTTATAGTTTCCGAGATATGGACTATCGATAATTTACACCTTAGGCTCTGCTTCTAACTTGGGCCCAAATTGTAAAATGGTCTTATCTATTGGCGATTTCGTTCCAATTCACATTCCAAGTAATATTCGGCATGCTAATTACATAGCCGGTTGCCAAATTGCATTATCTCTTATAGTTTCCGAGATATGGACTATCGATAATTTACACCTTAGGCTCTGCTTCTAACTTGGGCCCAAATTGTAAAATGGTCTTATCTATTGGCGATTTCGTTCCAATTCACATTCCAAGTAATATTCGGCATGCTAATTACATTGCCGGTTGCCAAATTGCATTATCTCTTATAGTTTCCGAGATATGGACTATCGATAATTTACACCTTAGGCTCTGCTTCTAACTTGGGCCCAAATTGTAAAATGGTCTTATCTATTGGCAATTTCGTTCCAATTCACATTCCAAGTAATATTCGGCATGCTAATTACATTGCCGGTTGCCAAATTGCATTATCTCTTATAGTTTCCGAGATATGGACTATCGATAATTTACACATTAGGCTCTGCTTCTAACTTGGGCCCAAATTGTAAAATGGTCTTATCTATTGGCGATTTCGTTCCAATTCACATTCCAAGTAATATTCGGCATGCTAATTACATTGCCGGTTGCCAAATTGCATTATCTCTTATAGTTTCCGAGATATGGACTATCGATAATTTACACCTTAGGCTCTGCTTCTAACTTGGGCCCAAATTGTAAAATGGTCTTATCTATTGGCGATTTCGTTCCAATTCACATTCCAAGTAATATTCGGCATGCTAATTACATTGCCGGTTGCCAAATTGCATTATCTCTTATAGTTTCCGAGATATGGACTATCGTTAATTTACACCTTAGGCTCTGCTTCTAACTTGGGCCCAAATTGTAAAATGGCCTTATCTATTGGCGATTTCGTTCCAATTCACATTCCAAGTAATATTCGGCATGCTAATTACATTGCCGGTTGCCAAATTGCATTATCTCTTATAGTTTCCGAGATATGGACTATCGATAATTTACACCTTAGGCTCTGATTCTAACTTGGGCCCAAATTGTAAAATGGTCTTATTTATTGGCGATTTCGTTCCAATTCACATTCCAAGTAATATTCGGCATGCTAATTACATTGCCGGTTGCCAAATTGCATTATCTCTTATAGTTTCCGAGATATGGACTATCGATAATTTACACCTTAGGTTATGCTTCTAACTTGGGCCCAAATTGTAAAATGGTCTTATCTATTGGCGATTTCGTTCCAATTCATTTTCCAAGTAATATTCGGCATGCTAATTACATTGCCGGTTGCCAAATTGCATTATCTCTTATAGTTTCCGAGATATGGACTATCGATAATTTACACCTTAGGCTCTGCTTCTAACTTGGGCCCAAATTGTAAAATGGTCTTATCTATTGGCGATTTCGTTCCAATTCACATTCCAAGTAATATTCGGCATGCTAATTGCATTGCCGGTTGCCAAATTGCATTATCTCTTATAGTTTCCGAGATATGGACTATCGATAATTTACACCTTAGGCTCTGCTTCTAACTTGGGCCCGAATTGTAAAATGGTCTTATCTATTGGCGATTTCGTTCCAATTCACATTCCAAGTAATATTCGGCATGCTAATTACATTGCCGGTTGCCAAATTGCATTATCTCTTATAGTTTCCGAGATATGGACTATCGATAATTTACACCTTAGGCTCTGCTTCTAACTTGGGCCCAAATTGTAAAATGGTCTTATCTATTGGCGATTTCGTTCCAATTCACATTCCAAGTAATATTCGGCAT
Source organism: Rhynchophorus ferrugineus (assembly GCF_030347505.1). NCBI lineage: Eukaryota > Metazoa > Arthropoda > Insecta > Coleoptera > Curculionidae > Rhynchophorus > Rhynchophorus ferrugineus. The sequence continues at coordinate 66,414 of NW_027472999.1, read as the reverse complement.
GCTAATTACATTGCCGGTGGCCAAGTTGCATTATCTCTTATAGTTTCCGAGATATGGACTATCGATAATTTACACCTTAGGCTCTGCTTCTAACTTGGGCCCAAATTGTAAAATGGTCTTATCTATTGGCGATTTCGTTCCAATTCACACTCCTAGTAATATTCGGCATGCTAATTACATTGCCGGTTGCGAAATTGCATTATCTCTTATAGTTTCCGAGATATGGACTATCAATAATTTACACCTTAGGCTCTGCTTCTAACTTGGTCCCAAATTGTAAAATGGTCTTATCTATTGGCGATTTCGTTCCAATTCACATTCCAAGTAATATTCGGCATGCTAATTACATTGCCGGTTGCCAAATTGCATTATCTCTTATAGTTTCCGGGATATGGACTATCGATAATTTACACCTTAGGCGCTGCTTCTAACTTGGGCCCAAATTGTAAAATGGCCTTATCTATTGGCGATTTCGTCCCAATTCACATTCCAAGTAATATTCGGCATGCTAATTACATTGCCGGTTGCGAAATTGCATTATCTCTTATAGTTTCCGAGATATGGACTATCAATAATTTACACCTTAGGCTCTGCTTCTAACTTGGGCCCAAATTGTAAAATGGTCTTATCTATTGGCGATTTCGTTCCAATTCACATTCCAAGTAATATTCGGCATGCTAATTACATTGCCGGTTGCCAAATTGCATTATCTCTAATAGTTTCCGAGATATGGACTATCGATAATTTACACCTTAGGCTCTGCTTCTAACTTGGGCCCAAATTGTAAAATGGTCTTATCTATTGGCGATTTCGTTCCAATTCACATTCCAAGTAATATTCGGCATGCTAATTACATTGCCGGTTGCCAAATTGCATTATCTCTTATAGTTTCCGAGATATGGACTATCGATAATTTACACCTTAGGCTCTGCTTCTAACTTGGGCCCAAATTGTAAAATGGTCTTATCTATTGGCGATTTCGTTCCAATTCACATTCCAAGTAATATTCGGCATGCTAATTACATTGCCGGTTGCCAAATTGCATTATCTCTTATAGTTTCCGAGATATGGACTATCGATAATTTACACCTTAGGCTCTGCTTCTAACTTGGGCCCAAATTGTAAAATGGTCTTATCTATTGGCGATTTCGTTCCAATTCACATTCCAAGTAATATTCGGCATGCTAATTACATTGCCGGTTGCCAAATTGCATTATCTCTTATAGTTTCCGAGATATGGACTATCGTTAATTTACACCTTAGGCTCTGCTTCTAACTTGGGCCCAAATTGTAAAATGGCCTTATCTATTGGCGATTTCGTTCCAATTCACATTCCAAGTAATATTCGGCATGCTAATTACATTGCCGGTTGCCAAATTGCATTATCTCTTATAGTTTCCGAGATATGGACTATCGATAATTTACACCTTAGGCTCTGATTCTAACTTGGGCCCAAATTGTAAAATGGTCTTATCTATTGGCGATTTCGTTCCAATTCACATTCCAAGTAATATTCGGCATGCTAATTACATTGCCGGTTGCCAAATTGCATTATCTCTTATAGTTTCCGAGATATGGACTATCGATAATTTACACCTTAGGTTATGCTTCTAACTTGGGCCCAAATTGTAAAATGGTCTTATCTATTGGCGATTTCGTTCCAATTCACTTTCCAAGTAATATTCGGCATGCTAATTACATTGCCGGTTGCCAAATTGCATTATCTCTTATAGTTTCCGATATATGGACTATCGATAATTTACACCTTAGGCTCTGCTTCTAACTTGGGCCCAAATTGTAAAATGGTCTTATCTATTGGCGATTTCGTTCCAATTCACATTCCAAGTAATATTCGGCATGCTAATTGCATTGCCGGTTGCCAAATTGCATTATCTCTTATAGTTTCCGAGATATGGACTATCGATAATTTACACCTTAGGCTCTGCTTCTAACTTGGGCCCGAATTGTAAAATGGTCTTATCTATTGGCGATTTCGTTCCAATTCACATTCCAAGTAATATTCGGCATGCTAATTACATTGCCGGTTGCCAAATTGCATTATCTCTTATAGTTTCCGAGATATGGACTATCGATAATTTACACCTTAGGCTCTGCTTCTAACTTGGGCCCAAATTGTAAAATGGTCTTATCTATTGGCGATTTCGTTCCAATTCACATTCCAAGTAATATTCGGCATGCTAATTACATTGCCGGTGGCCAAGTTGCATTATCTCTTATAGTTTCCGAGATATGGACTATCGATAATTTACACCTTAGGCTCTGCTTCTAACTTGGGCCCAAATTGTAAAATGGTCTTATCTATTGGCGATTTCGTTCCAATTCACACTCCTAGTAATATTCGGCATGCTAATTACATTGCCGGTTGCGAAATTGCATTATCTCTTATAGTTTCCGAGATATGGACTATCAATAATTTACACCTTAGGCTCTGCTTCTAACTTGGTCCCAAATTGTAAAATGGTCTTATCTATTGGCGATTTCGTTCCAATTCACATTCCAAGTAATATTCGGCATTCTAATTACATTGCCGGTTGCCAAATTGCATTATCTCTTATAGTTTCCGGGATATGGACTATCGATAATTTACACCTTAGGCGCTGCTTCTAACTTGGGCCCAAATTGTAAAATGGCCTTATCTATTGGCGATTTCGTCCCAATTCACATTCCAAGTAATATTCGGCATGCTAATTACATTGCCGGTTGCGAAATTGCATTATCTCTTATAGTTTCAGAGATATGGACTATCGATAATTTACACCTTAGGCTCTGCTTCTAACTTGGGCCCAAATTGTAAAATGGCCTTATCTATTGGCAATTTCGTTCCAATTCACATTCCAAGTAATATTCGGCATGCTAATTACATTGCCGGTTGCCAAATTGCATTATCTCTTATAGTTTCCGAGATATGGACTATCGATAATTTACACCTTAGGCTCTGCTTCTAACTTGGGCCCAAATTGTAAAATGGTCTTATCTATTGGCGATTTCGTTCCAATTCACAATCCAAGTAATATTCGGCATGCTAATTACATTGCCGGTTGCGAAATTGCATTATCTCTTATAGTTTCCGAGATATGGACTATCAATAATTTACACCTTAGGCTCTGCTTCTAACTTGGTCCCAAATTGTAAAATGGTCTTATCTATTGGCGATTTCGTTCCAATTCACATTCCAAGTAATATTCGGCATGCTAATTACATTGCCGGTTGCCAAATTGCATTATCTCTTATAGTTTCCGGGATATGGACTATCGATAATTTACACCTTAGGCGCTGCTTCTAACTTGGGCCCAAATTGTAAAATGGCCTTATCTATTGGCGATTTCGTCCCAATTCACATTCCAAGTAATATTCGGCATGCTAATTACATTGCCGGTTGCGAAATTGCATTATCTCTTATAGTTTCAGAGATATGGACTATCGATAATTTACACCTTAGGCTCTGCTTCTAACTTGGGCCCAAATTGTAAAATGGTCTTATCTATTGGCGATTTCGTTCCAATTCACACTCCTAGTAATATTCGGCATGCTAATTACATTGCCGGTTGCGAAATTGCATTATCTCTTATAGTTTCCGAGATATGGACTATCAATAATTTACACCTTAGGCTCTGCTTCTAACTTGGTCCCAAATTGTAAAATGGTCTTATCTATTGGCGATTTCGTTCCAATTCACATTCCAAATAATATTCGGCATGCTAATTACATTGCCGGTTGCCAAATTGCATTATCTCTTATAGTTTCCGGGATATGGACTATCGATAATTTACACCTTAGGCGCTGCTTCTAACTTGGGCCCAAATTGTAAAATGGCCTTATCTATTGGCGATTTCGTCCCAATTCACATTCCAAGTAATATTCGGCATGCTAATTACATTGCCGGTTGCGAAATTGCATTATCTCTTATAGTTTCAGAGATATGGACTATCGATAATTTACACCTTAGGCTCTGCTTCTAACTTGGGCCCAAATTGTAAAATGGCCTTATCTATTGGCAATTTCGTTCCAATTCACATTCCAAGTAATATTCGGCATGCTAATTACATTGCCGGTTGCCAAATTGCATTATCTCTTATAGTTTCCGAGATATGGACTATCGATAATTTACACCTTAGGCTCTGCTTCTAACTTGGGCCCAAATTGTAAAATGGTCTTATCTATTGGCGATTTCGTTCCAATTCACAATCCAAGTAATATTCGGCATGCTAATTACATTGCCGGTTGCCAAATTGCATTAACTCTTATAGTTTCCGAGATATGGACTATCGATAATTTACACCTTAGGCTCTGCTTCTAACTTGGGCCCAAATTGTAAAATGGTCTTATCTATTGGCGATTTCGTTCCAATTCACATTCCAAGTAATATTCGGCATGCTAATTACATTGCCGGTTGCCAAATTGCATTATCTCTTATAGTTTCCGAGATATGGACTATCGATAATTTACACCATAGGCTCTGCTTCTAACTTGGGCCCAAATTGTAAAATGGCCTTATCTATTGGCGATTTCGTTCCAATTCACATTCCAAGTAATATTCGGCATGCTAATTACATTGCCGGTTGCCAAATTGCATTATCTCTTATAGTTTCCGAGTTATGGACTATCGATAATTTACACCTTAGGCTCTGCTTCTAACTTGGGCCCAAATTGTAAAATGGTCTTATCTATTGGCGATTTCGTTCCAATTCACATTCCAAGTAATATTCGGCATGCTAATTACATTGCCGGTTGCCAAATTGCATTATCTCTTATAGTTTCCGAGATATGGACTATCGATAATTTACACCTTAGGCTCTGCTTCTAACTTGGGCCCAAATTGTAAAATGGTCTTATCTATTGGCGATTTCGTTCCAATTCACATTCCAAGTAATATTCGGCATGCTAATTACATTATCGGTTGCCAAATTGAATTATCTCTTATAGTTTCCGAGATATGGACTATCGATAATTTACACCTTAGGCTCTGCTTCTAACTTGGGCCCAAATTGTAAAATGGTCTTACCTATTGGCGATTTCGTTCCAATTCACATTCCAAGTAATATTCGGCATGCTAATTACATTGCCGGTTGCCAAATTGCATTATCTCTTATAGTTTCCGAGATATGGACTATCGATAATTTACACCATAGGCTCTGCTTCTAACTTGGGCCCAAATTGTAAAATGGCCTTATCTATTGGCGATTTCGTTCCAATTCACATTCCAAGTAATATTCGGCATGCTAATTACATTGCCGGTTGCCAAATTGCATTATCTCTTATAGTTTCCGAGTTATGGACTATCGATAATTTACACCTTAGGCTCTGCTTCTAACTTGTGCCCAAATTGTAAAATGGTCTTATCTATTGGCGATTTCGTTCCAATTCACATTCCAAGTAATATTCGGCATGCTAATTACATTGCCGTTTGCCAAATTGCATTATCTCTTATAGTTTCCGAGATATGGACTATCGATAATTTACACCTTAGGCTCTGCTTCTAACTTGGGCCCAAATTGTAAAATGGTCTTATCTATTGGCGATTTCGTTCCAATTCACATTCCAAGTAATATTCGGCATGCTAATTACATTACCGGTTGCCAAATTGAATTATCTCTTATAGTTTCCGAGATATGGACTATCGATAATTTACACCTTAGGCTCTGCTTCTAACTTGGGCCCAAATTGTAAAATGGTCTTACCTATTGGCGATTTCGTTCCAATTCACATTCCAAGTAATATTCGGCATGCTAATTACATTGCCGGTTGCCAAATTGCATTATCTCTTATAGTTTCCGAGATATGGACTATCGATAATTTACACCTTAGGCTCTGCTTCTAACTTGGGCCCAAATTGTAAAATGGTCTTATCTATTGGCGATTTCGTTCCAATTCACATTCCAAGTAATATTCGGCATGCTAATTACATTACCGGTTGCCAAATTGAATTATCTCTTATAGTTTCCGAGATATGGACTATCGATAATTTACACCTTAGGCTCTGCTTCTAACTTGGGCCCAAATTGTAAAATGGTCTTACCTATTGGCGATTTCGTTCCAATTCACATTCCAAGTAATATTCGGCATGCTAATTACATTGCCGGTTGCCAAATTGCATTATCTCTTATAGTTTCCGAGATATGAACTATCGATAATTTACACCATAGGCTCTGCTTCTAACTTGGGCCCAAATTGTAAAATGGCCTTATCTATTGGCGATTTCGTTCCAATTCACATTCCAAGTAATATTCGGCATGCTAATTACATTGCCGGTTGCCAAATTGCATTATCTCTTATAGTTTCCGAGTTATGGACTATCGATAATTTACACCTTAGGCTCTGCTTCTAACTTGTGCCCAAATTGTAAAATGGTCTTATCTATTGGCGATTTCGTTCCAATTCACATTCCAAGTAATATTCGGCATGCTAATTACATTGCCGGTTGCCAAATTGCATTATCTCTTATAGTTTCCGAGATATGGACTATCGATAATTTACACCTTAGGTTATGCTTCTAACTTGGGCCCAAATTGTAAAATGGTCTTATCTATTGGCGATTTCGTTCCAATTCACTTTCCAAGTAATATTCGGCATGCTAATTACATTGCCGGTTGCCAAATTGCATTATCTCTTATAGTTTCCGAGATATGGACTATCGATAATTTACACCTTAGGCTCTGCTTCTAACTTGGGCCCAAATTGTAAAATGGTCTTATCTATTGGCGATTTCGTTCCAATTCACATTCCAAGTAATATTCGGCATGCTAATTGCATTGCCGGTTGCCAAATTGCATTATCTCTTATAGTTTCCGAGATATGGACTATCGATAATTTACACCTTAGGCTCTGCTTCTAACTTGGGCCCGAATTGTAAAATGGTCTTATCTATTGGCGATTTCGTTCCAATTCACATTCCAAGTAATATTCGGCATGCTAATTACATTGCCGGTTGCCAAATTGCATTATCTCTTATAGTTTCCGAGATATGGACTATCGATAATTTACACCTTAGGCTCTGCTTCTAACTTGGGCCCAAATTGTAAAATGGTCTTATCTATTGGCGATTTCGTTCCAATTCACATTCCAAGTAATATTCGGCATGCTAATTACATTGCCGGTGGCCAAGTTGCATTATCTCTTATAGTTTCCGAGATATGGACTATCGATAATTTACACCTTAGGCTCTGCTTCTAACTTGGGCCCAAATTGTAAAATGGTCTTATCTATTGGCGATTTCGTTCCAATTCACACTCCTAGTAATATTCGGCATGCTAATTACATTGCCGGTTGCGAAATTGCATTATCTCTTATAGTTTCCGAGATATGGACTATCAATAATTTACACCTTAGGCTCTGCTTCTAACTTGGTCCCAAATTGTAAAATGGTCTTATCTATTGGCGATTTCGTTCCAATTCACATTCCAAGTAATATTCGGCATGCTAATTACATTGCCGGTTGCCAAATTGCATTATCTCTTATAGTTTCCGGGATATGGACTATCGATAATTTACACCTTAGGCGCTGCTTCTAACTTGGGCCCAAATTGTAAAATGGCCTTATCTATTGGCGATTTCGTCCCAATTCACATTCCAAGTAATATTCGGCATGCTAATTACATTGCCGGTTGCGAAATTGCATTATCTCTTATAGTTTCAGAGATATGGACTATCGATAATTTACACCTTAGGCTCTGCTTCTAACTTGGGCCCAAATTGTAAAATGGCCTTATCTATTGGCAATTTCGTTCCAATTCACATTCCAAGTAATATTCGGCATGCTAATTACATTGCCGGTTGCCAAATTGCATTATCTCTTATAGTTTCCGAGATATGGACTATCGATAATTTACACCTTAGGCTCTGCTTCTAACTTGGGCCCAAATTGTAAAATGGTCTTATCTATTGGCGATTTCGTTCCAATTCACAATCCAAGTAATATTCGGCATGCTAATTACATTGCCGGTTGCGAAATTGCATTATCTCTTATAGTTTCCGAGATATGGACTATCAATAATTTACACCTTAGGCTCTGCTTCTAACTTGGTCCCAAATTGTAAAATGGTCTTATCTATTGGCGATTTCGTTCCAATTCACATTCCAAGTAATATTCGGCATGCTAATTACATTGCCGGTTGCCAAATTGCATTATCTCTTATAGTTTCCGGGATATGGACTATCGATAATTTACACCTTAGGCGCTGCTTCTAACTTGGGCCCAAATTGTAAAATGGCCTTATCTATTGGCGATTTCGTCCCAATTCACATTCCAAGTAATATTCGGCATGCTAATTACATTGCCGGTTGCGAAATTGCATTATCTCTTATAGTTTCAGAGATATGGACTATCGATAATTTACACCTTAGGCTCTGCTTCTAACTTGGGCCCAAATTGTAAAATGGTCTTATCTATTGGCGATTTCGTTCCAATTCACACTCCTAGTAATATTCGGCATGCTAATTACATTGCCGGTTGCGAAATTGCATTATCTCTTATAGTTTCCGAGATATGGACTATCAATAATTTACACCTTAGGCTCTGCTTCTAATTTGGTCCCAAATTGTAAAATGGTCTTATCTATTGGCGATTTCGTTCCAATTCACATTCCAAGTAATATTCGGCATGCTAATTACATTGCCGGTTGCCAAATTGCATTATCTCTTATAGTTTCCGGGATATGGACTATCGATAATTTACACCTTAGGCGCTGCTTCTAACTTGGGCCCAAATTGTAAAATGGCCTTATCTATTGGCGATTTCGTCCCAATTCACATTCCAAGTAATATTCGGCATGCTAATTACATTGCCGGTTGCGAAATTGCATTATCTCTTATAGTTTCAGAGATATGGACTATCGATAATTTACACCTTAGGCTCTGCTTCTAACTTGGGCCCAAATTGTAAAATGGCCTTATCTATTGGCAATTTCGTTCCAATTCACATTCCAAGTAATATTCGGCATGCTAATTACATTGCCGGTTGCCAAATTGCATTATCTCTTATAGTTTCCGAGATATGGACTATCGATAATTTACACCTTAGGCTCTGCTTCTAACTTGGGCCCAAATTGTAAAATGGTCTTATCTATTGGCGATTTCGTTCCAATTCACAATCCAAGTAATATTCGGCATGCTAATTACATTGCCGGTTGCCAAATTGCATTAACTCTTATAGTTTCCGAGATATGGACTATCGATAATTTACACCTTAGGCTCTGCTTCTAACTTGGGCCCAAATTGTAAAATGGTCTTATCTATTGGCGATTTCGTTCCAATTCACATTCCAAGTAATATTCGGCATGCTAATTACATTGCCGGTTGCCAAATTGCATTATCTCTTATAGTTTCCGAGATATGGACTATCGATAATTTACACCATAGGCTCTGCTTCTAACTTGGGCCCAAATTGTAAAATGGCCTTATCTATTGGCGATTTCGTTCCAATTCACATTCCAAGTAATATTCGGCATGCTAATTACATTGCCGGTTGCCAAATTGCATTATCTCTTATAGTTTCCGAGTTATGGACTATCGATAATTTACACCTTAGGCTCTGCTTCTAACTTGGGCCCAAATTGTAAAATGGTCTTATCTATTGGCGATTTCGTTCCAATTCACATTCCAAGTAATATTCGGCATGCTAATTACATTGCCGGTTGCCAAATTGCATTATCTCTTATAGTTTCCGAGATATGGACTATCGATAATTTACACCTTAGGCTCTGCTTCTAACTTGGGCCCAAATTGTAAAATGGTCTTATCTATTGGCGATTTCGTTCCAATTCACATTCCAAGTAATATTCGGCATGCTAATTACATTATCGGTTGCCAAATTGAATTATCTCTTATAGTTTCCGAGATATGGACTATCGATAATTTACACCTTAGGCTCTGCTTCTAACTTGGGCCCAAATTGTAAAATGGTCTTACCTATTGGCGATTTCGTTCCAATTCACATTCCAAGTAATATTCGGCATGCTAATTACATTGCCGGTTGCCAAATTGCATTATCTCTTATAGTTTCCGAGATATGGACTATCGATAATTTACACCATAGGCTCTGCTTCTAACTTGGGCCCAAATTGTAAAATGGCCTTATCTATTGGCGATTTCGTTCCAATTCACATTCCAAGTAATATTCGGCATGCTAATTACATTGCCGGTTGCCAAATTGCATTATCTCTTATAGTTTCCGAGTTATGGACTATCGATAATTTACACCTTAGGCTCTGCTTCTAACTTGTGCCCAAATTGTAAAATGGTCTTATCTATTGGCGATTTCGTTCCAATTCACATTCCAAGTAATATTCGGCATGCTAATTACATTGCCGTTTGCCAAATTGCATTATCTCTTATAGTTTCCGAGATATGGACTATCGATAATTTACACCTTAGGCTCTGCTTCTAACTTGGGCCCAAATTGTAAAATGGTCTTATCTATTGGCGATTTCGTTCCAATTCACATTCCAAGTAATATTCGGCATGCTAATTACATTACCGGTTGCCAAATTGAATTATCTCTTATAGTTTCCGAGATATGGACTATCGATAATTTACACCTTAGGCTCTGCTTCTAACTTGGGCCCAAATTGTAAAATGGTCTTACCTATTGGCGATTTCGTTCCAATTCACATTCCAAGTAATATTCGGCATGCTAATTACATTGCCGGTTGACAAATTGCATTATCTCTTATAGTTTCCGAGATATGGACTATCGATAATTTACACCTTAGGCTCTGCTTCTAACTTGGGCCCAAATTGTAAAATGGTCTTATCTATTGGCGATTTCGTTCCAATTCACATTCCAAGTAATATTCGGCATGCTAATTACATTACCGGTTGCCAAATTGAATTATCTCTTATAGTTTCCGAGATATGGACTATCGATAATTTACACCTTAGGCTCTGCTTCTAACTTGGGCCCAAATTGTAAAATGGTCTTACCTATTGGCGATTTCGTTCCAATTCACATTCCAAGTAATATTCGGCATGCTAATTACATTGCCGGTTGCCAAATTGCATTATCTCTTATAGTTTCCGAGATATGGACTATCGATAATTTACACCATAGGCTCTGCTTCTAACTTGGGCCCAAATTGTAAAATGGCCTTATCTATTGGCGATTTCGTTCCAATTCACATTCCAAGTAATATTCGGCATGCTAATTACATTGCCGGTTGCCAAATTGCATTATCTCTTATAGTTTCCGAGTTATGGACTATCGATAATTTACACCTTAGGCTCTGCTTCTAACTTGCGCCCAAATTGTAAAATGGTCTTATCTATTGGCGATTTCGTTCCAATTCACATTCCAAGTAATATTCGGCATGCTAATTACATTGCCGGTTGCCAAATTGCATTATCTCTTATAGTTTCCGAGATATGGACTATCGATAATTTACACCTTAGGCTCTGCTTCTAACTTGGGCCCAAATTGTAAAATGGTCTTATCTATTGGCGATTTCGTTCCAATTCACATTCCAAGTAATATTCGGCATGCTAATTACATTACTGGTTGCCAAATTGAATTATCTCTTATAGTTTCCGAGATATGGACTATCGATAATTTACACCTTAGGCTCTGCTTCTAACTTGGGCCCAAATTGTAAAATGGTCTTACCTATTGGCGATTTCGTTCCAATTCACATTCCAAGTAATATTCGGCATGCTAATTACATTGCCGGTTGCCAAATTGCATTATCTCTTATAGTTTCCGAGATATGGACTATCGATAATTTACACCTTAGGCTCTGCTTCTAACTTGGGCCCAAATTGTAAAATGGTCTTATCTATTGGCGATTTCGTTCCAATTCACATTCCAAGTAATATTCGGCATGCTAATTACATTACCGGTTGCCAAATTGAATTATCTCTTATAGTTTCCGAGATATGGACTATCGATAATTTACACCTTAGGCTCTGCTTCTAACTTGGGCCCAAATTGTAAAATGGTCTTACCTATTGGCGATTTCGTTCCAATTCACATTCCAAGTAATATTCGGCATGCTAATTACATTGCCGGTTGCCAAATTGCATTATCTCTTATAGTTTCCGAGATATGGACTATCGATAATTTACACCTTAGGCTCTGCTTCTAACTTGGTCCCAAATTGTAAAATGGTCTTATCTATTGGCGATTTCGTTCCAATTCACATTCCAAGTAATATTCGGCATGCTAATTACATTGCCGGTTGCCAAATTGCATTATCTCTTATAGTTTCCGAGATATGGACTATCGATAATTTACACCTTAGGCTCTGCTTCTAACTGGGGCCCAAATTGTAAAATGGTCTTATCTATTGGCGATTTTGTTCCAATTCACATTCCAAGTAATATTCGGCATGCTAATTACATTGCCGGTTCCCAAATTGAATTATCTCTGATAGTTTCCGAGATATGGACTATCGATAATTTACACCTTAGGCTCTGCTTCTAACTTGGGCCCAAATTGTAAAATGGTCTTATCTATTGGCGATTTCGTCCCAATTCACATTCCAAGTGATATTCGGCATGCTAATTACATTGCCGGTTGCGAAATTGCATTATCTCTTATAGTTTCCGAGATATGGACTATCGATAATTTACACCTTAGGCTCTGCTTCTAACTTGGGCCCAAATTGTAAAATGGTCTTATCTATTGGCGATTTCGTTCCAATTCACATTCCAAGTAATATTCGGCATGCTAATTACATTGCCGGTTGCCAAATTGCATTATCTCTTATAGTTTCCGAGATATGGACTATCGATAATTTACACCTTAGGCTCTGCTTCTAACTGGGGCCCAAATTGTAAAATGGTCTTATGTATTGGCGATTTTGTTCCAATTCACATTCCAAGTAATATTCGGCATGCTAATTACATTGCCGGTTGCCAAATTGCATTAACTCTTATAGTTTCCGAGATATGGACTATCGATAATTTACACCTTAGGCTCTGCTTCTAACTTGGGCCCAAATTGTAAAATGGTCTTATCTATTGGCGATTTCGTTCCAATTCACATTCCAAGTAATATTCGGCATGCTAATTACATTGCCGGTTGCCAAATTGCATTATTTCTTATAGTTTCCGAGATATGGACTATCGATAATTTACACCATAGGCTCTGCTTCTAACTTGGGCCCAAATTGTAAAATGGTCTTATCTATTGGCGATTTCGTTCCAATTCACATTCCAAGTAATATTCGGCATGCTAATTATATTGCCGGTTGCCAAATTGCATTATCTCTTATAGTTTCCGAGATATGGACTATCGATAATTTACACCTTAGGCTCTGCTTCTAACTTGGGCCCAAATTGTAAAATGGTCTTATCTATTGGCGATTTCGTTCCAATTCACATTCCAAGTAATATTCGGCATGCTAATTACATTGCCGGTTGCCAAATTGCATTATCTCTTATAGTTTCCGAGATATGGACTATCGATAATTTACATCTTAGGCTCTGCTTCTAACTTGGGCCCAAATTGTAAAATGGTCTTATCTATTGGCGATTTCGTTCCAATTCACATTCCAAGTAATATTCGGCATGCTAATTACATTGCCGGTTGCCAAATTGAATTATCTCTTATAGTTTCCGAGATATGGACTATCGATAATTTACACCTTAGGCTCTGCTTCTAACTTGGGCCCAAATTGTAAAATGGTCTTACCTATTGGCGATTTCGTTCCAATTCACATTCCAAGTAATATTCGGCATGCTAATTACATTGCTGGTTGCCAAATTGCATTATCTCTTATAGTTTCCGAGATATGGACTATCGATAATTTACACCTTAGGCTCTGCTTCTAACTTGGGCCCAAATTGTAAAATGGTCTTATCTATTGGCGATTTCGTTCCAATTCACATTCCAAGTAATATTCGGCATGCTAATTACATTGCCGGTTGCCAAATTGCATTATCTCTTATAGTTTCCGAGATATGGACTATCAATAATTTACACCTTAGGCTCTGCTTCTAACTTGGGCCCAAATTGTAAAATGGTCTTATCTATTGGCGATTTCGTTCCAATTCACATTCCAAGTAATATTCGGCATGCTAATTACATTGCCGGTTGCCAAATTGCATTATCTCTTATAGTTTCCGAGATATGGACTATCGATAATTTACACCTTAGGCTCTGCTTCTAACTTGGGCCCAAATTGTAAAATGGTCTTATCTATTGGCGATTTCGTTCCAATTCACATTCCAAGTAATATTCGGCATGCTAATTACATTGCCGGTTGCCAAATTGCATTATCTCTTATAGTTTCCGAGATATGGACTATCGATAATTTACACCTTAGGCTCTGCTTCCAACTTGGGCCCAAATTGTAAAATGGTCTTATCTATTGGCGATTTCGTTCCATTTCACATTCCAAGTAATATTCGGCATGCTAATTACATTGCCGGTTGCCAAATTGCATTATCTCTTATAGTTTCCGAGATATGGACTATCGATAATTTACACCTTAGGCTCTGCTTCTAACTTGGGCCCAAATTGTTAAATGGTCTTATCTATTGGCGATTTCGTTCCAATTCACACTCCAAGTAATATTCGGCATGCTAATTACATTGCCGGTTGCCAAACTGCATTATCTCTTATAGTTTCCGAGATATGGACTATCGATAATTTACACCTTAGGCTCTGCTTCTAACTTGGGCCCAAATTGTAAAATGGTCTTACCTATTGGCGATTCCGTTCCAATTCACATTCCAAGTAATATTCGGCATGCTAATTACATTGCCGGTTGCCAAATTGCATTATCTCTTATAGTTTCCGAGATATGGACTATCGATAATTTACACCTTAGGCTCTGCTTCTAACTTGGGCCCAAATTGTAAAATGGTCTTATCTATTGGCGATTTCGTTCCAATTCACATTCCAAGTAATATTCGGCATGCTAATTACATTGCCGGTTGCCAAATTGCATTATCTCTTATAGTTTCCGAGATATGGACTATCGATAATTTACACCTTAGGCTCTGCTTCTAACTTGGGCCCAAATTGTAAAATGGTCTTATCTATTGGCGATTTCGTCCCAATTCACATTCCAAGTGATATTCGGCATGCTAATTACATTGCCGGTTGCGAAATTGCATTATCTCTTATAGTTTCCGAGATATGGACTATCGATAATTTACACCTTAGGCTCTGCTTCTAACTTGCTCCCAAATTGTAAAATGGTCTTATCTATTGGCGATTTCGTTCCAATTCACATTCCAAGTAATATTCGGCATGCTAATTACATTGCCGGTTGCCAAATTGCATTCTCTCTTATAGTTTCCGAGATATGGACTATCGATAATTTACACCTTAGGCTCTGCTTCTAACTTGGGCCCAAATTGTAAAATGGTCTTATCTATTGGCGATTTCGTTCCAATTCACATTCCAAGTAATATTCGGCATGCTAATTACATTGCCGGTTGCCAAATTGCATTATCTCTTATAGTTTCCGAGATATGGACTATCGATAATTTACACCTTAGGCTCTGCTTCTAACTTGGGCCCAAATTGTAAAATGGTCTTATCTATTGGCGATTTCGTTCCAATTCACATTCCAAGTAGTATTCGGCATGCTAATTACATTGCCGGTTGCCAAATTGAATTATCTCTTATAGTTTCCGAGATATGGACTATCGATAATTTACACCTTAGGCTCTGCTTCTAACTTGGGCCCAAATTGTAAAATGGACTTATCTATTGGCGATTTCGTCCCAATTCACATTCCAAGTGATATTCGGCATGCTAATTACATTGCCGGTTGCGAAATTGCATTATCTCTTATAGTTTCCGAGATATGGACTATCAATAATTTACACCTTAGGCTCTGCTTCTAACTTGGGCCCAAATTGTAAAACGGTCTTATCTATTGGCGATTTCGTTCCAATTCACATTCCAAGTAATATTCGGCATGCTAATTACATTGCCGGTTGCCAAATTGCATTATCTCTTATAGTTTCCGAGATATGGACTATCGATAATTTACACCTTAGGCTCTGCTTCTAACTTGGGCCCAAATTGTAAAATGGTCTTATCTATTGGCGATTTCGTCCCAATTCACATTCCAAGTGATATTCGGCATGCTAATTACATTACCGGTTGCGAAATTGCATTACCTCTTATAGTTTCCGAGATATGGACTATCAATAATTTACACCTTAGGCTCTGCTTCTAACTTGGGCCCAAAGTGTAAAATGGTCTTATCTATTATCGATTTCGTTCCAATTCACATTCCAAGTAATATTCGGCATGCTAATTACATTGCCGGTTGCCAGATTGCATTATCTCTTATAGTTTCCGAGATATGGACTATCGATAATTTACACCTTAGGCTCTGCTTCTAACTTGGGCCCAAATTGTAAAATGGTCTTATCTATTGGCGATTTCGTTCCAATTCACATTCCAAGTAATATTCGGCATGCTAATTACATTGCCGGTTGCCAAATTGCATTATCTCTTATAGTTTCCGAGATATGGACTATCGATAATTTACACCTTAGGCTCTGCTTCTAACTTGGGGCCAAATTGTAAAATGGTCTTATCTATTGGCGATTTCGTTCCAATTCACATTCCAAGTAATATTCGGCATGCTAATTACATTGCCGGTTGCCAAATTGCATTATCTCTTATAGTTTCCGAGATATGGACTATCGATAATTTACACCTTAGGCTCTGCTTCTAACTTGGGCCCAAATTGTAAAATGGTCTTATCTATTGGCGATTTAGTTGCAATTCACATTCCAAGTAATATTCGGCATGCTAATTACATTGCCAGTTGCCAAATTGCATTATCTCTTATAGTTTCCGAGATATGGACTATCGATAATTTACACCTTAGGCTCTGCTTCTAACTTGGGCCCAAATTGTAAAATGGTCTTATCTATTGGCGATTTAGTTGCAATTCACATTCCAAGTAATATTCGGCATGCTAATTACATTGCCGGTTGCCAAATTGCATTATCTCTTATAGTTTCCGAGATATGGACTATCGATAATTTACACCTTAGGCTCTGCTTCTAACTTGGGCCCAAATTGTAAAATGGTCTTATCTATTGGCGATTTCGTTCCAATTCACATTCCAAGTAATATTCGGCATGCTAATTACATTGCCGGTTGCCAAATTGCATTATCTCTTATAGTTTCCGAGATATGGACTATCGATAATTTACACCTTAGGCTCTGCTTCTAACTTGGGCCCTAATTGTAAAATGGTCTTATCTATTGGCGATTCCGTTCCAATTCACATTCCAAGTAATATTCGGCATGCTAATTACATTGCCGGTTGCCAAATTGCATTATCTCTTATAGTTTCCGAGATATGGACTATCGATAATTTACACCTTAGGCTCTGCTTCTAACTTGGGCCCAAATTGTAAAATGGTCTTACCTATTGGCGATTCCGTTCCAATTCACATTCCAAGTAATATTCGGCATGCTAATTACATTGCCGGTTGCCAAATTGCATTATCTCTTATAGTTTCCGAGATATGGACTATCGATAATTTACACCTTAGGCTCTGCTTCTAACTTGGGCCCAAATTGTAAAATGGTCTTATCTATTGGCGATTTCGTTCCAATTCACATTCCAAGTAATATTCGGCATGCTAATTACATTGCCGGTTGCCAAATTGCATTATCTCTTATAGTTTCCGAGATATGGACTATCAATAATTTACACCTTAGGCTCTGCTTCTAACTTGGGCCCAAATTGTAAAATGGTCTTATCTATTGGCGATTTCGTTCCAATTCACATTCCAAGTAATATTCGGCATGCTAATTACATTGCCGGTTGCCAAATTGCATTATCTCTTATAGTTTCCGAGATATGGACTATCGATAATTTACACCTTAGGCTCTGCTTCTAACTTGGGCCCAAATTGTAAAATGGTCTTATCTATTGGCGATTTCGTTCCAATTCACATTCCAAGTAATATTCGGCATGCTAATTACATTGCCGGTTGCCAAATTGCATTATCTCTTATAGTTTCCGAGATATGGACTATCGATAATTTACACCTTAGCCTCTGCTTCTAACTTGGGCCCAAATTGTAAAATGGTCTTATCTATTGGCGATTTCGTCCCAATTCACATTCCAAGTGATATTCGGCATGCTAATTACATTGCCGGTTGCGAAATTGCATTATCTCTTATAGTTTCCGAGATATGGACTATCGATAATTTACACCTTAGGCTCTGCTTCTAACTTGGGCCCAAATTGTAAAATGGTCTTATCTATTGGCGATTTCGTTCCAATTCACATTCCAAGTAATATTCGGCATGCTAATTACATTGCCGGTTGCCAAATTGCATTATCTCTTATAGTTTCCGAGATATGGACTATCGATAATTTACACCTTAGGCTCTGCTTCTAACTGGGGCCCAAATTGTAAAATGGTCTTATCTATTGGCGATTTTGTTCCAATTCACATTCCAAGTAATATTCGGCATGCTAATTACATTGCCGGTTGCCAAATTGCATTAACTCTTATAGTTTCCGAGATATGGACTATCGATAATTTACACCTTAGGCTCTGCTTCTAACTTGGGCCCAAATTGTAAAATGGTCTTATCTATTGGCGATTTCGTTCCAATTCACATTCCAAGTAATATTCGGCATGCTAATTACATTGCCGGTTGCCAAATTGCATTATCTCTTATAGTTTCCGAGATATGGACTATCGATAATTTACACCATAGGCTCTGCTTCTAACTTGGGCCCAAATTGTAAAATGGTCTTATCTATTGGCGATTTCGTTCCAATTCACATTCCAAGTAATATTCGGCATGCTAATTATATTGCCGGTTGCCAAATTGCATTATCTCTTATAGTTTCCGAGATATGGACTATCGATAATTTACACCTTAGGCTCTGCTTCTAACTTGGGCCCAAATTGTAAAATGGTCTTATCTATTGGCGATTTCGTTCCAATTCACATTCCAAGTAATATTCGGCATGCTAATTACATTGCCGGTTGCCAAATTGCATTATCTCTTATAGTTTCCGAGATATGGACTATCGATAATTTACATCTTAGGCTCTGCTTCTAACTTGGGCCCAAATTGTAAAATGGTCTTATCTATTGGCGATTTCGTTCCAATTCACATTCCAAGTAATATTCGGCATGCTAATTACATTGCCGGTTGCCAAATTGAATTATCTCTTATAGTTTCCGAGATATGGACTATCGATAATTTACACCTTAGGCTCTGCTTCTAACTTGGGCCCAAATTGTAAAATGGTCTTACCTATTGGCGATTTCGTTCCAATTCACATTCCAAGTAATATTCGGCATGCTAATTACATTGCTGGTTGCCAAATTGCATTATCTCTTATAGTTTCCGAGATATGGACTATCGATAATTTACACCTTAGGCTCTGCTTCTAACTTGGGCCCAAATTGTAAAATGGTCTTATCTATTGGCGATTTCGTTCCAATTCACATTCCAAGTAATATTCGGCATGCTAATTACATTGCCGGTTGCCAAATTGCATTATCTCTTATAGTTTCCGAGATATGGACTATCAATAATTTACACCTTAGGCTCTGCTTCTAACTTGGGCCCAAATTGTAAAATGGTCTTATCTATTGGCGATTTCGTTCCAATTCACATTCCAAGTAATATTCGGCATGCTAATTACATTGCCGGTTGCCAAATTGCATTATCTCTTATAGTTTCCGAGATATGGACTATCGATAATTTACACCTTAGGCTCTGCTTCTAACTTGGGCCCAAATTGTAAAATGGTCTTATCTATTGGCGATTTCGTTCCAATTCACATTCCAAGTAATATTCGGCATGCTAATTACATTGCCGGTTGCCAAATTGCATTATCTCTTATAGTTTCCGAGATATGGACTATCGATAATTTACACCTTAGGCTCTGCTTCTAACTTGGGCCCAAACTGTAAAATGGTCTTACCTATTGGCGATTCCGTTCCAATTCACATTCCAAGTAATATTCGGCATGCTAATTACATTGCCGGTTGCCAAATTGCATTATCTCTTATAGTTTCCGAGATATGGACTATCGATAATTTACACCTTAGGCTCTGCTTCTAACTTGGGCCCAAATTGTAAAATGGTCTTATCTATTGGCGATTTCGTTCCAATTCACATTCCAAGTAATATTCGGCTTGCTAATTACATTGCCGGTTGCCAAATTGCATTATCTCTTATAGTTTCCGAGATATGGACTATCGATAATTTACACCTTAGGCTCTGCTTCTAACTTGGGCCCAAATTGTAAAATGGTCTTATCTATTGGCGATTTCGTCCCAATTCACATTCCAAGTGATATTCGGCATGCTAATTACATTGCCGGTTGCGAAATTGCATTATCTCTTATAGTTTCCGAGATATGGACTATCGATAATTTACACCTTAGGCTCTGCTTCTAACTTGCTCCCAAATTGTAAAATGGTCTTATCTATTGGCGATTTCGTTCCAATTCACATTCCAAGAAATATTCGGCATGCTAATTACATTGCCGGTTGCCAAATTGCATTATCTCTTATAGTTTCCGAGATATGGACTATCGATGATTTACACCTTAGGCTCTGCTTCTAACTTGGGCCCAAATTGTAAAATGGTCTTATCTATTGGCGATTTCGTTCCAATTCACATTCCAAGTAATATTCGGCATGCTAATTACATTGCCGGTTGCCAAATTGCATTCTCTCTTATAGTTTCCGAGATATGGACTATCGATAATTTACACCTTAGGCTCTGCTTCTAACTTGGGCCCAAATTGTAAAATGGTCTTATCTATTGGCGATTTCGTTCCAATTCACATTCCAAGTAATATTCGGCATGCTAATTACATTGCCGGTTGCCAAATTGCATTATCTCTTATAGTTTCCGAGATATGGACTATCGATAATTTACATCTTAGGCTCTGCTTCTAACTTGGGCCCAAATTGTAAAATGGTCTTATCTATTGGCTATTTCGTTCCAATTCACATTCCAAGTAGTATTCGGCATGCTAATTACATTGCCGGTTGCCAAATTGAATTATCTCTTATAGTTTCCGAGATATGGACTATCGATAATTTACACCTTAGGCTCTGCTTCTAACTTGGGCCCAAATTGTAAAATGGTCTTATCTATTGGCGATTTCGTTCCAATTCACATTCCAAGTAATATTCGGCATGCTAATTACATTGCCGGTTGCCAAATTGCATTATCTCTTATAGTTTCCAAGATATCGACTATCGATAATTTACACATTAGGCTCTGCTTCTAACTTGGGCCCAAATTGTAAAATGGTCTTATCTATTGGCGATTTCGTTCCAATTCACATTCCAAGTAATATTCGGCATGCTAATTACATTGCCGGTTGCCAAATTGCATTATCTCTTATAGTTTCCGAGATATGGACTATCGATAATTTACACCTTAGGCTCTGCTTCTAACTTGGGCCCAAATTGTAAAATGGTCTTATCTATTGGCGATTTCGTTCCAATTCACACTCCAAGTAATATTCGGCATGCTAATTACATTGCCGGTTGCGAAATTGCATTATCTCTTATAGTTTCCGAGATATGGACTATCGATAATTTACACCTTAGGCTCTGCTTCTAACTTGGGCCCAAATTGTAAAATGGTCTTATCTATTGGCGATTTCGTTCCAATTCACATTCCAAGTAATATTCGGCATGCTAATTACATTGCCGGTTGCCAAATTGCATTATCTCTTATAGTTTCCGAGATATGGACTATCGATAATTTACACCTTAGGCTCTGCTTCTAACTTGGGCCCAAATTGTAAAATGGACTTATCTATTGGCGATTTCGTCCCAATTCACATTCCAAGTGATATTCGGCATGCTAATTACATTGCCGGTTGCGAAATTGCATTATCTCTTATAGTTTCCGAGATATGGACTATCAATAATTTACACCTTAGGCTCTGCTTCTAACTTGGGCCCAAATTGTAAAATGGTCTTATCTATTGGCGATTTCGTTCCAATTCACATTCCAAGTAATATTCGGCATGCTAATTACATTGCCGGTTGCCAAATTGCATTATCTCTTATAGTTTCCAAGATATCGACTATCGATAATTTACACATTAGGCTCTGCTTCTAACTTGGGCCCAAATTGTAAAATGGTCTTATCTATTGGCGATTTCGTTCCAATTCACATTCCAAGTAATATTCGGCATGCTAATTACATTGCCGGTTGCCAAATTGCATTATCTCTTATAGTTTCCGAGATATGGACTATCGATAATTTACACCTTAGGCTCTGCTTCTAACTTGGGCCCAAATTGTAAAATGGTCTTATCTATTGGCGATTTCGTTCCAATTCACATTCCAAGTAATATTCGGCATGCTAATTACATTGCCGGTTGCCAAATTGCATTATCTCTTATAGTTTCCGAGATATGGACTATCGATAATTTACACCTTAGGCTCTGCTTCTAACTTGGGCCCAAATTGTAAAATGGTCTTACCTATTGGCGATTCCGTTCCAATTCACATTCCAAGTAATATTCGGCATGCTAATTACATTGCCGGTTGCCAAATTGCATTATCTCTTATAGTTTCCGAGATATGGACTATCGATAATTTACACCTTAGGCTCTGCTTCAAACTTGGGCCCAAATTGTAAAATCGTCTTATCTATTGGCGATTTCTTTCCAATTCACATTCCAAGTAATATTCGGCATGCTAATTACATTGCCGGTTGCCAAATTGCATTATCTCTTATAGTTTCCGAGATATGGACTATCGATGATTTACACCTTAGGCTCTGCTTCTAACTTGGGCCCAAATTGTAAAATGGTCTTATCTATTGGCGATTTCGTTCCAATTCACATTCCAAGTAATATTCGGCATGCTAATTACATTGCCTGTTGCCAAATTGAATTATCTCTTATAGTTTCCGAGATATGGACTATCGATAATTTACACCTTAGGCTCTGCTTCTAACTTGGGCCCAAATTGTAAAATGGTCTTATCTATTGGCGATTTCGTTCCAATTCACATTCCAAGTAATATTCGGCATGCTAATTACATTACCGGTTGCCAAATTGCATTATCTCTTATAGTTTCCGAGATATGGACTATCGATAATTTACACCTTAGGCTCTGCTTCTAACTTGCTCCCAAATTGTAAAATGGTCTTATCTATTGGCGATTTCGTTCCAATTCACATTCCAAGAAATATTCGGCATGCTAATTACATTGCCGGTTGCCAAATTGCATTATCTCTTATAGTTTCCGAGATATGGACTATCGATGATTTACACCTTAGGCTCTGCTTCTAACTTGGGCCCAAATTGTAAAATGGTCTTATCTATTGGCGATTTCGTTCCAATTCACATTCCAAGTAATATTCGGCATGCTAATTACATTGCCGGTTGCCAAATTGCATTCTCTCTTATAGTTTCCGAGATATGGACTATCGATAATTTACACCTTAGGCTCTGCTTCTAACTTGGGCCCAAATTGTAAAATGGTCTTATCTATTGGCGATTTCGTTCCAATTCACATTCCAAGTAATATTCGGCATGCTAATTACATTGCCGGTTGCCAAATTGCATTATCTCTTATAGTTTCCGAGATATGGACTATCGATAATTTACATCTTAGGCTCTGCTTCTAACTTGGGCCCAAATTGTAAAATGGTCTTATCTATTGGCTATTTCGTTCCAATTCACATTCCAAGTAGTATTCGGCATGCTAATTACATTGCCGGTTGCCAAATTGAATTATCTCTTATAGTTTCCGAGATATGGACTATCGATAATTTACACCTTAGGCTCTGCTTCTAACTTGGGCCCAAATTGTAAAATGGTCTTATCTATTGGCGATTTCGTTCCAATTCACATTCCAAGTAATATTCGGCATGCTAATTACATTGCCGGTTGCCAAATTGCATTATCTCTTATAGTTTCCAAGATATCGACTATCGATAATTTACACATTAGGCTCTGCTTCTAACTTGGGCCCAAATTGTAAAATGGTCTTATCTATTGGCGATTTCGTTCCAATTCACATTCCAAGTAATATTCGGCATGCTAATTACATTGCCGGTTGCCAAATTGCATTATCTCTTATAGTTTCCGAGATATGGACTATCGATAATTTACACCTTAGGCTCTGCTTCTAACTTGGGCCCAAATTGTAAAATGGTCTTATCTATTGGCGATTTCGTTCCAATTCACACTCCAAGTAATATTCGGCATGCTAATTACATTGCCGGTTGCGAAATTGCATTATCTCTTATAGTTTCCGAGATATGGACTATCGATAATTTACACCTTAGGCTCTGCTTCTAACTTGGGCCCAAATTGTAAAATGGTCTTATCTATTGGCGATTTCGTTCCAATTCACATTCCAAGTAATATTCGGCATGCTAATTACATTGCCGGTTGCCAAATTGCATTATCTCTTATAGTTTCCGAGATATGGACTATCGATAATTTACACCTTAGGCTCTGCTTCTAACTTGGGCCCAAATTGTAAAATGGACTTATCTATTGGCGATTTCGTCCCAATTCACATTCCAAGTGATATTCGGCATGCTAATTACATTGCCGGTTGCGAAATTGCATTATCTCTTATAGTTTCCGAGATATGGACTATCAATAATTTACACCTTAGGCTCTGCTTCTAACTTGGGCCCAAATTGTAAAATGGTCTTATCTATTGGCGATTTCGTTCCAATTCACATTCCAAGTAATATTCGGCATGCTAATTACATTGCCGGTTGCCAAATTGCATTATCTCTTATAGTTTCCAAGATATCGACTATCGATAATTTACACATTAGGCTCTGCTTCTAACTTGGGCCCAAATTGTAAAATGGTCTTATCTATTGGCGATTTCGTTCCAATTCACATTCCAAGTAATATTCGGCATGCTAATTACATTGCCGGTTGCCAAATTGCATTATCTCTTATAGTTTCCGAGATATGGACTATCGATAATTTACACCTTAGGCTCTGCTTCTAACTTGGGCCCAAATTGTAAAATGGTCTTATCTATTGGCGATTTCGTTCCAATTCACATTCCAAGTAATATTCGGCATGCTAATTACATTGCCGGTTGCCAAATTGCATTATCTCTTATAGTTTCCGAGATATGGACTATCGATAATTTACACCTTAGGCTCTGCTTCTAACTTGGGCCCAAATTGTAAAATGGTCTTACCTATTGGCGATTCCGTTCCAATTCACATTCCAAGTAATATTCGGCATGCTAATTACATTGCCGGTTGCCAAATTGCATTATCTCTTATAGTTTCCGAGATATGGACTATCGATAATTTACACCTTAGGCTCTGCTTCAAACTTGGGCCCAAATTGTAAAATCGTCTTATCTATTGGCGATTTCTTTCCAATTCACATTCCAAGTAATATTCGGCATGCTAATTACATTGCCGGTTGCCAAATTGCATTATCTCTTATAGTTTCCGAGATATGGACTATCGATGATTTACACCTTAGGCTCTGCTTCTAACTTGGGCCCAAATTGTAAAATGGTCTTATCTATTGGCGATTTCGTTCCAATTCACATTCCAAGTAATATTCGGCATGCTAATTACATTGCCTGTTGCCAAATTGAATTATCTCTTATAGTTTCCGAGATATGGACTATCGATAATTTACACCTTAGGCTCTGCTTCTAACTTGGGCCCAAATTGTAAAATGGTCTTATCTATTGGCGATTTCGTTCCAATTCACATTCCAAGTAATATTCGGCATGCTAATTACATTACCGGTTGCCAAATTGCATTATCTCTTATAGTTTCCGAGATATGGACTATCGATAATTTACACCTTAGGCTCTGCTTCTAACTTGGGCCCAAATTGTAAAATGGTCTTATCTATTGGCGATTTCGTTCCAATTCACATTCCAAGTAATATTCGGCATGCTAATTACATTGCCGGTTCCCAAATTGAATTATCTCTTATAGTTTCCGAGATATGGACTATCGATAATTTACACCTTAGGCTCTGCTTCTAACTTGGGCCCAAATTGTAAAATGGTCTTATCTATTGGCGATTTCGTCCCAATTCACATTCCAAGTGATATTCGGCATGCTAATTACATTGCCGGTTGCGAAATTGCATTATCTCTTATAGTTTCCGAGATATGGACTATCAATAATTTACACCTTAGGCTCTGCTTCTAACTTGGTCCCAAATTGTAAAATGGTCTTATCTATTGGCGATTTCGTTCCAATTCACATTCCAAGTAATATTCGGCATGCTAATTACATTGCCGGTTGCCAAATTGCATTATCTCTTATAGTTTCCGAGATATGGACTATCGATAATTTACACATTAGGCTCTGCTTCTAACTTGGGCCCAAATTATAAAATGGTCTTATCTATTGGCGATTTCGTTCCAATTCACATTCCAAGTAATATTCGGCATGCTAATTACATTGCCGGTTGCCAAATTGCATTATCTCTTATAGTTTCCGAGATATGGACTATCGATAATTTACACCTTAGGCTCTGCTTCTAACTTGGGCCCAAATTGTAAAATGGACTTATCTATTGGCGATTTCGTCCCAATTCACATTCCAAGTGATATTCGGCATGCTAATTACATTGCCGGTTGCGAAATTGCATTATCTCTTATAGTTTCCGAGATATGGACTATCAATAATTTACACCTTAGGCTCTGCTTCTAACTGGGGCCCAAATTGTAAAATGGTCTTATTTATTGGCGATTTCGTTCCAATTCACATTCCAAGTAATATTCGGCATGCTAATTACATTGCCGGTTGCCAAATTGCATTATCTCTTATAGTTTCCAAGATATCGACTATCGATAATTTACACATTAGGCTCTGCTTCTAACTTGGGCCCAAATTGTAAAATGGTCTTATCTATTGGCGATTTCGTTCCAATTCACATTCCAAGTAATATTCGGCATGCTAATTACATTGCCGGTTGCCAAATTGCATTATCTCTTATAGTTTCCGAGATATGGACTATCGATAATTTACACCTTAGGCTCTGCTTCTATCTTGGGCCCAAATTGTAAAATGGTCTTATCTATTGGCGATTTCGTTCCAATTCACACTCCAAGTAATATTCGGCATGCTGATTACATTGCCGGTTGCGAAATTGCATTATCTCTTATAGTTTCCGAGATATGGACTATCGATAATTTACACCTTAGGCTCTGCTTCTAACTTGGGCCCAAATTGTAAAATGGTCTTATCTATTGGCGATTTCGTTCCAATTCACATTCCAAGTAATATTCGGCATGCTAATTACATTGCCGGTTGCCAAATTGCATTATCTCTTATAGTTTCCGAGATATGGACTATCGATAATTTACACCTTAGGCTCTGCTTCTAACTTGGGCCCAAATTGTAAAATGGTCTTACCTATTGGCGATTCCGTTCCAATTCACATTCCAAGTAATATTCGGCATGCTAATTACATTGCCGGTTGCCAAATTGCATTATCTCTTATAGTTTCCGAGATATGGACTATCGATAATTTACACCTTAGGCTCTGCTTCTAACTTGGGCCCAAATTGTAAAATGGTGTTATCTATTGGCGATTTCGTTCCAATTCACATTCCAAGTAATATTCGGCATGCTAATTACATTGCCGGTTGCCAAATTGCATTATCTCTTATAGTTTCCGAGATATGGACTATCGATAATTTACACCTTAGGCTCTGCTTCTAACTTGGGCCCAAATTGTAAAATGGACTTATCTATTGGCGATTTCGTCCCAATTCACATTCCAAGTGATATTCGGCATGCTAATTACATTGCCGGTTGCGAAATTGCATTATCTCTTATAGTTTCCGAGATATGGACTATCAATAATTTACACCTTAGGCTCTGCTTCTAACTTGGGCCCAAATTGTAAAATGGTCTTATCTATTGGCGATTTCGTTCCAATTCACATTCCAAGTAATATTCGGCATGCTAATTACATTGCCGGTAGCCAAATTGCATTATCTCTTATAGTTTCCAAGATATCGACTATCGATAATTTACACATTAGGCTCTGCTTCTAACTTGGGCCCAAATTGTAAAATGGTCTTATCTATTGGCGATTTCGTTCCAATTCACATTCCAAGTAATATTCGGCATGCTAATTACATTGCCGGTTGCCAAATTGCATTATCTCTTATAGTTTCCGAGATATGGACTATCGATAATTTACACCTTAGGCTCTGCTTCTAACTTGGGCCCAAATTGTAAAATGGTCTTATCTATTGGCGATTTCGTTCCAATTCACACTCCAAGTAATATTCGGCATGCTAATTACATTGCCGGTTGCGAAATTGCATTATCTCTTATAGTTTCCGAGATATGGACTATCGATAATTTACACCTTAGGCTCTGCTTCTAACTTGGGCCCAAATTGTAAAATGGTCTTATCTATTGGCGATTTCGTTCCAATTCACATTCCAAGTAATACTCGGCATGCTAATTACATTGCCGGTTGCCAAATTGCATTATCTCTTATAGTTTCCGAGATATGGACTATCGATAATTTACACCTTAGGCTCTGCTTCTAACTTGGGCCCAAATTGTAAAACGGTCTTACCTATTGGCGATTCCGTTCCAATTCACATTCCAAGTAATATTCGGCATGCTAATTACATTGCCGGTTGCCAAATTGCATTATCTCTTATAGTTTCCGAGATATGGACTATCGATAATTTACACCTTAGGCTCTGCTTCTAACTTGGGCCCAAATTGTAAAATGGTCTTATCTATTGGCGATTTCGTTCCAATTCACATTCCAAGTAATATTCGGCATACTAATTGCATTGCCGGTTGCCAAATTGCATTATCTTTTATAGTTTCCGAGATATGGACTATCGATAATTTACACCTTAGTCTCTGCTTCTAACTTGGGTCCAAATTGTAAAATGGTCTTATCTATTGGCGATTTCGTCCCAATTCACATTCCAAGTGATATTCGGCATGCTAATTACATTGCCGGTTGCGAAATTGCATTATTTCTTATAGTTTCCGAGATATGGACTATCGATAATTTACACCTTAGGCTCTGCTTCTAACTTGCTCCCAAATTGTAAAATGGTCTTATCTATTGGCGATTTCGTTCCAATTCACATTCCAAGTAATATTCGGCATGCTAATTACATTGCCGGTTGCCAAATTGAATTATCTCTTATAGTTTCCGAGATATGGACTATCGATAATTTACACCTTAGGCTCTGCTTCTAACTTGGGCCCAAATTGTAAAATGGTCTTATCTATTGGCGATTTCGTTCCAATTCACATTCCAAGTAATATTGGGCATGCTAATTACATTGCCGGTTGCCAAATTGCATTCTCTCTTATAATTTCCGAGATATGGACTATCGATAATTTACACCTTAGGCTCTGCTTCTAACTTGGGCCCAAATTGTAAAATGGTCTTATCTATTGGCGATTTCGTTCCAATTCACATTCCAAGTAATATTCGGCATGCTAATTACATTGCCGGTTGCCAAATTGCATTATCTCTTATAGTTTCCGAGATATGGACTATCGATAATTTACACCTTAGGCTCTGCTTCTAACTTGGGCCCAAATTGTAAAATGGTCTTATCTATTGGCGATTTCGTTCCAATTCACATTCCAAGTAATATTCGGCATGCTAATTACATTGCCGGTTGCCAAATTGAATTATCTCTTATAGTTTCCGAGATATGGACTATCGATAATTTACACCTTAGGCTCTGCTTCTAACTTGGGCCCAAATTGTAAAATGGTCTTACCTATTGGCGATTTCGTTCCAATTCACATTCCAAGTAATATTCGGCATGCTAATTACATTGCCGGTTGCCAAATTGCATTATCTCTTATAGTTTCCGAGATATGGCCTATCGATAATTTACACCTTAGGCTCTGCTTCTAACTTGGGCCCAAATTGTAAAATGGTCTTATCTATTGGCGATTTCGCTCCAATTCACATTCCAAGTAATATTCGGCATGCTAATTACATTGCCGGTTGCCAAATTGCATTATCTCTTATAGTTTCCGAGATATGGACTATCGATAATTTACACCTTAGGCTCTGCTTCTAACTTGGGCCCAAATTGTAAAATGGTCTTATCTATTGGCGATTTCGTCCCAATTCACATTCCAAGTGATATTCGGCATGCTAATTACATTGCCGGTTGCGAAATTGCATTATCTCTTATAGTTTCCGAGATATGGACTATCAATAATTTACACCTTAGGCTCTGCTTCTAACTTGGGCCCAAATTGTAAAATGGTCTTATCTATTGGCGATTTCGTTCCAATTCACATTCCAAGTAATATTCGGCATGCTAATTACATTGCCGGTTGCCAAATTGCATTATCTCTTATAGTTTCCGAGATATGGACTATCGATAATTTACACCTTAGGGTCTGCTTCTAACTTGGGCCCAAATTGTAAAATGGTCTTATCTATTGGCGATTTTGTTCCAATTCACATTCCAAGTAATATTCGGCATGCTAATTACATTGCCGGTTGCCAAATTGCATTATCTCTTATAGTTTCCGAGATATGGACTATCGATAATTTACACCTTAGGCTCTGCTTCTAACTTGGGACCAAATTGTAAAATGGTCTTATCTATTGGCGATTTCGTTCCAATTCACACTCCTAGTAATATTCGGCATGCTAATTACATTGCCGGTTGCGAAATTGCATTATCTCTTATAGTTTCCGAGATATGGACTATCAATAATTTACACCTTAGGCTCTGCTTCTAACTTGGGCCCAAATTGTAAAATGGTCTTATCTATTGGCGATTTCGTTCCAATTCACATTCCAAGTAATATTCGGCATGCTAATTACATTGCCGGTTGCCAAATTGCATTATCTCTTATAGTTTCCGAGAAATGGACTATCGATAATTTACACATTAGGCTGTGCTTCTAACTTGGGCCCAAATTGTAAAATGGTCTTATCTATTGGCGATTTCGTTCCAATTCACATTCCAAGTAATATTCGGCATGCTAATTACATTGCCGGTTGCCAAATTGCATTATCTCTTATAGTTTCCGAGATATGGACTATCGATAATTTACACCTTAGGCTCTGCTTCTAACTTGGGCCCAAATTGTAAAATGGTCTTATCTATTGGCGATATCGTTCCAATTCACATTCCAAGTAATATTCGGCATGCTAATTACATTGCCGGTTGCCAAATTGCATTATCTCTTATAGTTTCCGAGATATGGACTATCGATAATTTACACCTTAGGCTCTGCTTCTAACTTGGGCCCAAATTGTAAAATGGTCTTATCTATTGGCGATTTCGTTCCAATTCACATTCCAAGTAATATTCGGCATGCTAATTACATTGCCGGTTGCCAAATTGCATTATCTCTTATAGTTTCCGAGATATGGACTATCGATAATTTACACCTTAGGCTCTGCTTCTAACTTGGGCCCAAATTGTAAAATGGTCTTATCTATTGGCGATTTCGTTCCAATTCACACTCCTAGTAATATTCGGCATGCTAATTACATTGCCGGTTGCGAAATTGCATTATCTCTTATAGTTTCCGAGATATGGACTATCAATAATTTACACCTTAGGCTCTGCTTCTAACTTGGGCCCAAATTGTAAAATGGTCTTATCTATTGGCGATTTCATTCCAATTCACATTCCAAGTAATATTCGGCATGCTAATTACATTGCCGGTTGCCAAATTGCATTATCTCTTATAGTTTCCGAGATATGGACTATCGATAATTTACACCTTAGGCTCTGATTCTAACTTGGGCCCAAATTGTAAAATGGTCTTATCTACTGGCGATTTCGTTCCAATTCACATTCCAAGTAATATTCGGCATGCTAATTACATTGCCGGTTGCCAAATTGCATTATCTCTTATAGTTTCCGAGATATGGACTATCGATAATTTACACCTTAGGCTCTGCTTCTAACTTGGGCCCAAATTGTAAAATGGTCTTATCTATTGGCGATTTCGTTCCAATTCACATTCCAAGTAATATTCGGCATGCCAATTACATTGCCGGTTGCCAAATTGAATTATCTCTTATAGTTTCCGAGATATGGACTATCGATAATTTACACCTTAGGCTCTGCTTCTAACTTGGGCCCAAATTGTAAAATGGTCTTACCTATTGGCGATTTCGTTCCAATTCACATTCCAAGTAATATTCGGCATGCTAATTATATTGCCGGTTGCCAAATTGCATTAACTCTTATAGTTTCCGAGATATGGACTATCAATAATTTACACCATAGGCTCTGCTTCTAACTTGGGCCCAAATTGTAAAATGGCCTTATCTATTGGCGATTTCGTTCCAATTCCCATTCCAAGTTATATTCGGCATGCTAATTACATTGCCGGTTGCCAAATTGCATTATCTCTTATAGTTTCCGAGATATGGACTATCGATAATTTACACCTTAGGCTCTGCTTCTAACTTGGGCCCAAATTGTAAAACGGTCTTATCTACTGGCGATTTCGTTCCAATTCACATTCCAAGTAATATTCGGCATGCTAATTACATTGCCGGTTGCCAAATTGCATTATCTCTTATAGTTTCCGAGATATGGACTATCGATAATTTACACCTTAGGCTCTGCTTCTAACTTGGGCCCAAATTGTAAAATGGTCTTATCTATTGGCGATTTCGTTCCAATTCACATTCCAAGTAATATTCGGCATGCTAATTACATTGCCGGTTGCCAAATTGAATTATCTCTTATAGTTTCCGAGATATGGACTATCGATAATTTACACCTTAGGCTCTGCTTCTAACTTGGGCCCAAATTGTAAAATGGTCTTACCTATTGGCGATTTCGTTCCAATTCACATTCCAAGTAATATTCGGCATGCTAATTACATTGCCGGTTGCCAAATTGCATTATCTCTTATAGTTTCCGAGATATGGACTATCAATAATTTACACCTTAGGCTCTGCTTCTAACTTGGGCCCAAATTGTAAAATGGTCTTATCTATTGGCGATTTCGTTCCAATTCACATTCCAAGTAATATTCGGCATGCTAATTACATTGCCGGTTACCAAATTGCATTATCTCTTATAGTTTCCGAGATATGGACTATCGATAATTTACACCTTAGGCTCTGCTTCTAACTTGGGCCCAAATTGTAAAATGGTCTTATCTATTGGCGATTTCGTCCCAATTCACATTCCAAGTGATATTCGGCATGCTAATTACATTGCCGGTTGCGAAATTGCATTATCTCTTATAGTTTCCGAGATATGGACTATCAATAATTTACACCTTAGGCTCTGCTTCTAACTTGGGCCCAAATTGTAAAATGGTCTTATCTATTGGCGATTTCGTTCCAATTCACACTCCTAGTAATATTCGGCATGCTAATTACATTGCCGGTTGCGAAATTGCATTATCTCTTATAGTTTCCGAGATATGGACTATCAATAATTTACACCTTAGGCTCTGCTTCTAACTTGGGCCCAAATTGAAAAATGGTCTTATCTATTGGCGATTTCGTTCCAATTCACATTCCAAGTAATATTCGGCATGCTAATTACATTGCCGGTTGCCAAATTGCATTATCTCTTATAGTTTCCGAGATATGGACTATCGATAATTTACACATTACGCTGTGCTTCTAACTTGGGCCCAAATTGTAAAATGGTCTTATCTATTGGCGATTTCGTTCCAATTCACTTTCCAAGTAATATTCGGCATGCTAATTACATTGCCGGTTGCCAAATTGCATTATCTCTTATAGTTTCCGAGATATGGACTATCGATAATTTACACCTTAGGCTCTGCTTCTAACTTGGGCCCAAATTGTAAAATGGTCTTATCTATTGGCGATATCGTTCCAATTCACATTCCAAGTAATATTCGGCATGCTAATTACATTGCCGGTTGCCAAATTGCATTATCTCTTATAGTTTCCGAGATATGGACTATCGATAATTTACACCTTAGGCTCTGCTTCTAACTTGGGCCCAAATTGTAAAATGGTCTTATCTATTGGCGATTTCGTTCCAATTCACACTCCTAGTAATATTCGGCATGCTAATTACATTGCCGGTTGCGAAATTGCATTATCTCTTATAGTTTCCGAGATATGGACTATCAATAATTTACACCTTAGGCTCTGCTTCTAACTTGGGCCCAAATTGTAAAATGGTCTTATCTATTGGCGATTTCATTCCAATTCACATTCCTAGTAATATTCGGCATGCTAATTACATTGCCGGTTGCCAAATTGCATTATCTCTTATAGTTTCCGAGATATGGACTATCGATAATTTACACCTTAGGTTCTGCTTCTAACTTGGGCCCAAATTGTAAAATGGCCTTATCTATTGGCGATTTCGTCCCAATTCACATTCCAAGTAATATTCGGCATGCTAATTACATTGCCGGTTGCGAAATTGCATTATCTCTTATAGTTTCTGAGATATGGACTATCGATAATTTACACCTTAGGCTCTGATTCTAACTTGGGCCCAAATTGTAAAATGGTCTTATCTATTGGCAATTTCGTTCCAATTCACATTCCAAGTAATATTCGGCATGCTAATTACATTGCCGGTTGCCAAATTGCATTATCTCTTATAGTTTCCGAGATATGGACTATCGATAATTTACACCTTAGGCTCTGCTTCTAACTTGGGCCCAAATTGTAAAATGGTCTTATCTATTGGCGATTTCGTTCCAATTCACATTCCAAGTAATATTCGGCATGCTAATTATATTGCCGGTTGCCAAATTGCATTAACACTTATAGTTTCCGAGATATGGACTATCAATAATTTACACCATAGGCTCTGCTTCTAACTTGGGCCCAAATTGTAAAATGGCCTTATCTATTGGCGATTTCGTTCCAATTCCCATTCCAAGTAATATTCGGCATGCTAATTACATTGCCGGTTGCCAAATTGCATTATCTCTTATAGTTTCCGAGATATGGACTATCGATAATTTACACCTTAGGCTCTGCTTCTAACTTGGGCCCAAATTGTAAAATGGTCTTATCTACTGGCGATTTCGTTCCAATTCACATTCCAAGTAATATTCGGCATGCTAATTACATTGCCGGTTGCCAAATTGCATTATCTCTTATAGTTTCCGAGATATGGACTATCGATAATTTACACCTTAGGATCTGCTTCTAACTTGGGCCCAAATTGTAAAATGGCCTTATCTATTGGCGATTTCGTTCCAATTCACATTCCAAGTAATATTCGGCATGCTAATTACATTGCCGGTTGCCAAATTGAATTATCTCTTATAGTTTCCGAGATATGGACTATCGATAATTTACACCTTAGGCTCTGCTTCTAACTTGGGCCCAAATTGTAAAATGGTCTTACCTATTGGCGATTTCGTTCCAATTCACATTCCAAGTAATATTCGGCATGCTAATTACATTGCCGGTTGCCAAATTGCATTATCTCTTATAGTTTCCGAGATATGGACTATCGATAATTTACACCTTAGGCTCTGCTTCTAACTTGGGCCCAAATTGTAAAATGGTCTTATCTATTGGCGATTTCGTTCCAATTCACATTCCAAGTAATATTCGGCATGCTAATTACATTGCCGGTTACCAAATTGCATTATCTCTTATAGTTTCCGAGATATGGACTCTCGATAATTTACACCTTAGGCTCTGCTTCTAACTTGGGCCCAAATTGTAAAATGGTCTTATCTATTGGCGATTTCGTCCCAATTCACATTCCAAGTGATATTCGGCATGCTAATTACATTGCCGGTTGCGAAATTGCATTATCTCTTATAGTTTCCGAGATATGGACTATCAATAATTTACACCTTAGGCTCTGCTTCTAACTTGGGCCCAAATTGTAAAATGGTCTTATCTATTGGCGATTTCGTTCCAATTCACATTCCAAGTAATATTCGGCATGCTAATTACATTGCCGGTTGCCAAATTGCATTATCTCTTATAGTTTCCGAGATATGGACTATCGATAATTTACACCTTAGGCTCTGCTTCTAACTTGGGCCCAAATTGTAAAATGGTCTTATCTATTGGCGATTTAGTTGCAATTCACATTCCAAGTAATATTCGGCATGCTAATTACATTGCCGGTTGCCAAATTGCATTATCTCTTATAGTTTCCGAGATATGGACTATCGATAATTTACACCTTAGGCTCTGCTTCTAACTTGGGCCCAAATTGTAAAATGGTCTTATCTATTAGCGATTTCGTTCCAATTCACATTCCAAGTAATATTCGGCATGCTAATTACATTGCCGGTTGCCAAATTGCATTATCTCTTATAGTTTCCGAGATATGGACTATCGATAATTTACACCTTAGGCTCTGCTTCTAACTTGGGCCCAAATTGTAAAATGGTCTTATCTATTGGCGATTTCGTTCCAATTCACATTCCAAGTAATATTCGGCATGCTAATTACATTGCCGGTTGCCAAATTGCATTATCTCTTATAGTTTCCGAGATATGGACTATCGATAATTTACACCTTAGGCTCTGCTTCTAACTTGGGCCCAAATTGTAAAATGGTCTTATCTATTGGCGATTTCGTTCCAATTCACACTCCAAGTAATATTCGGTATGATAATTACATTGCCGGTTGCGAAATTGCATTATCTCTTATAGTTTCCGAGATATGGACTATCGATAATTTACACCTTAGGCTCTGCTTCTAACTTGGGCCCAAATTGTAAAATGGTCTTATCTATTATCGATTTCGTTCCAATTCACATTCCAAGTAATATTCGGCATGCTAATTACATTGCCGGTTGCCAAATTGCATTATCTCTTATAGTTTCCGAGATATGGACTATCGATAATTTACACCTTAGGCTCTGCTTCTAACTTGGGCCCAAATTGTAAAATGGTCTTATCTATTGGCGATTTCGTCCCAATTCACATTCCAATTGATATTCGGCATGCTAATTACATTGCCGGTTGCGAAATTGCATTATCTCTTATAGTTTCCGAGATATGGACTATCAATAATTTACACCTTAGGCTCTGCTTCTAACTTGGGCCCAAATTGTAAAATGGTCTTATCTATTGGCGATTTCGTTCCAATTCACATTCCAAGTAATATTCGGCATGCTAATTACATTGCCGGTTGCCAAATTGCATTATCTCTTATAGTTTCCGAGATATGGACTATCGATAATTTACACCTTAGGCTCTGCTTCTAACTTGGGCCCAAATTGTAAAATGGTCTTATCTATTGGCGATTTCGTTCCAATTCACATTCCAAGTAATATTCGGCATGCTAATTACATTGCCGGTTGCCAAATTGCATTATCTCTTATAGTTTCCGAGATATGGACTATCGATAATTTACACCTTAGGCTCTGCTTCTAACTTGGGCCCAAATTGTAAAATGGTCTTATCTATTGGCGATTTCGTTCCAATTCACATTCCAAGTAATATTCGGCATGCTAATTACATTGCCGGTTGCCAAATTGCATTATCTCTTATAGTTTCCGAGATATGGACTATCGATAATTTACACCTTAGGCTCTGCTTCTAACTTGGGCCCAAATTGTAAAATGGTCTTATCTATTGGCGATTTCGTTCCAATTCACATTCCAAGTAATATTCGGCATGCTAATTACATTGCCGGTTGCCAAATTGCATTATCTCTTATAGTTTCCGAGATATGGACTATCGATAATTTACACCTTAGGCTCTGCTTCTAACTTGGGCCCAAATTGTAAAATGGTCTTATCTATTGGCGATTTCGTTCCAATTCACACTCCTAGTAATATTCGGCATGCTAATTACATTGCCGGTTGCGAAATTGCATTATCTCTTATAGTTTCCGAGATATGGACTATCAATAATTTACACCTTAGGCTCTGCTTCTAACTTGGGCCCAAATTGTAAAATGGTCTTATCTATTGGCGATTTCATTCCAATTCACATTCCAAGTAATATTCGGCATGCTAATTACATTGCCGGTTGCCAAATTGCATTATCTCTTATAGTTTCCGAGATATGGACTATCGATAATTTACACCTTAGGCTCTGATTCTAACTTGGGCCCAAATTGTAAAATGGTCTTATCTACTGGCGATTTCGTTCCAATTCACATTCCAAGTAATATTCGGCATGCTAATTACATTGCCGGTTGCCAAATTGCATTATCTCTTATAGTTTCCGAGATATGGACTATCGATAATTTACACCTTAGGCTCTGCTTCTAACTTGGGCCCAAATTGTAAAATGGTCTTATCTATTGGCGATTTCGTTCCAATTCACATTCCAAGTATTATTCGGCATGCCAATTACATTGCCGGTTGCCAAATTGAATTATCTCTTATAGTTTCCGAGATATGGACTATCGATAATTTACACCTTAGGCTCTGCTTCTAACTTGGGCCCAAATTGTAAAATGGTCTTACCTATTGGCGATTTCGTTCCAATTCACATTCCAAGTAATATTCGGCATGCTAATTATATTGCCGGTTGCCAAATTGCATTAACTCTTATAGTTTCCGAGATATGGACTATCAATAATTTACACCATAGGCTCTGCTTCTAACTTGGGCCCAAATTGTAAAATGGCCTTATCTATTGGCGATTTCGTTCCAATTCCCATTCCAAGTAATATTCGGCATGCTAATTACATTGCCGGTTGCCAAATTGCATTATCTCTTATAGTTTCCGAGATATGGACTATCGATAATTTACACCTTAGGCTCTGCTTCTAACTTGGGCCCAAATTGTAAAACGGTCTTATCTACTGGCGATTTCGTTCCAATTCACATTCCAAGTAATATTCGGCATGCTAATTACGTTGCCGGTTGCCAAATTGCATTATCTCTTATAGTTTCCGAGATATGGACTATCGATAATTTACACCTTAGGCTCTGCTTCTAACTTGGGCCCAAATTGTAAAATGGTCTTATCTATTGGCGATTTCGTTCCAATTCACATTCCAAGTAATATTCGGCATGCTAATTACATTGCCGGTTGCCAAATTGAATTATCTCTTATAGTTTCCGAGATATGGACTATCGATAATTTACACCTTAGGCTCTGCTTCTAACTTGGGCCCAAATTGTAAAATGGTCTTACCTATTGGCGATTTCGTTCCAATTCACATTCCAAGTAATATTCGGCATGCTAATTACATTGCCGGTTGCCAAATTGCATTATCTCTTATAGTTTCCGAGATATGGACTATCGATAATTTACACCTTAGGCTCTGCTTCTAACTTGGGCCCAAATTGTAAAATGGTCTTATCTATTGGCGATTTCGTTCCAATTCACATTTCAAGTAATATTCGGCATGCTAATTACATTGCCGGTTACCAAATTGCATTATCTCTTATAGTTTCCGAGATATGGACTATCGATAATTTACACCTTAGGCTCTGCTTCTAACTTGGGCCCAAATTGTAAAATGGTCTTATCTATTGGCGATTTCGTCCCAATTCACATTCCAAGTGATATTCGGCATGCTAATTACATTGCCGGTTGCGAAATTGCATTATCTCTTATAGTTTCCGAGATATGGACTATCAATAATTTACACCTTAGGCTCTGCTTCTAACTTGGGCCCAAATTGTAAAATGGTCTTATCTATTGGCGATTTCGTTCCAATTCACACTCCTAGTAATATTCGGCATGCTAATTACATTGCCGGTTGCGAAATTGCATTATCTCTTATAGTTTCCGAGATATGGACTATCAATAATTTACACCTTAGGCTCTGCTTCTAACTTGGGCCCAAATTGAAAAATGGTCTTATCTATTGGCGATTTCGTTCCAATTCACATTCCAAGTAATATTCGGCATGCTAATTACATTGCCGGTTGCCAAATTGCATTATCTCTTATAGTTTCCGAGATATGGACTATCGATAATTTACACATTACGCTGTGCTTCTAACTTGGGCCCAAATTGTAAAATGGTCTTATCTATTGGCGATTTCGTTCCAATTCACATTCCAAGTAATATTCGGCATGCTAATTACATTGCCGGTTGCCAAATTGCATTATCTCTTATAGTTTCCGAGATATGGACTATCGATAATTTACACCTTAGGCTCTGCTTCTAACTTGGGCCCAAATTGTAAAATGGTCTTATCTATTGGCGATATCGTTCCAATTCACATTCCAAGTAATATTCGGCATGCTAATTACATTGCCGGTTGCCAAATTGCATTATCTCTTATAGTTTCCGAGATATGGACTATCGATAATTTACACCTTAGGCTCTGCTTCTAACTTGGGCCCAAATTGTAAAATGGTCTTATCTATTGGCGATTTCGTTCCAATTCACACTCCTAGTAATATTCGGCATGCTAATTACATTGCCGGTTGCGAAATTGCATTATCTCTTATAGTTTCCGAGATATGGACTATCAATAATTTACACCTTAGGCTCTGCTTCTAACTTGGGCCCAAATTGTAAAATGGTCTTATCTATTGGCGATTTCATTCCAATTCACATTCCAAGTAATATTCGGCATGCTAATTACATTGCCGGTTGCCAAATTGCATTATCTCTTATAGTTTCCGAGATATGGACTATCGATAATTTACACCTTAGGTTCTGCTTCTAACTTGGGCCCAAATTGTAAAATGGCCTTATCTATTGGCGATTTCGTCCCAATTCACATTCCAAGTAATATTCGGCATGCTAATTACATTGCCGGTTGCGAAATTGCATTATCTCTTATAGTTTCTGAGATATGGACTATCGATAATTTACACCTTAGGCTCTGATTCTAACTTGGGCCCAAATTGTAAAATGGTCTTATCTATTGGCAATTTCGTTCCAATTCACATTCCAAGTAATATTCGGCATGCTAATTACATTGCCGGTTGCCAAATTGCATTATCTCTTATAGTTTCCGAGATATGGACTATCGATAATTTACACCTTAGGCTCTGCTTCTAACTTGGGCCCAAATTGTAAAATGGTCTTATCTATTGGCGATTTCGTTCCAATTCACATTCCAAGTAATATTCGGCATGCTAATTATATTGCCGGTTGCCAAATTGCATTAACTCTTATAGTTTCCGAGATATGGACTATCAATAATTTACACCATAGGCTCTGCTTCTAACTTGGGCCCCAAATTGTAAAATGGCCTTATCTATTGGCGATTTCGTTCCAATTCCCATTCCAAGTAATATTCGGCATGCTAATTACATTGCCGGTTGCCAAATTGCATTATCTCTTATAGTTTCCGAGATATGGACTATCGATAATTTACACCTTAGGCTCTGCTTCTAACTTGGGCCCAAATTGTAAAATGGTCTTATCTACTGGCGATTTCGTTCCAATTCACATTCCAAGTAATATTCGGCATGCTAATTACATTGCCGGTTGCCAAATTGCATTATCTCTTATAGTTTCCGAGATATGGACTATCGATAATTTACACCTTAGGCTCTGCTTCTAACTTGGGCCCAAATTGTAAAATGGTCTTATCTATTGGCGATTTCGTTCCAATTCACATTCCAAGTAATATTCGGCATGCTAATTACATTGCCGGTTGCCAAATTGAATTATCTCTTATAGTTTCCGAGATATGGACTATCGATAATTTACACCTTAGGCTCTGCTTCTAACTTGGGCCCAAATTGTAAAATGGTCTTACCTATTGGCGATTTCGTTCCAATTCACATTCCAAGTAATATTCGGCATGCTAATTACATTGCCGGTTGCCAAATTGCATTATCTCTTATAGTTTCCGAGATATGGACTATCGATAATTTACACCTTAGGCTCTGCTTCTAACTTGGGCCCAAATTGTAAAATGGTCTTATCTATTGGCGATTTCGTTCCAATTCACATTCCAAGTAATATTCGGCATGCTAATTACATTGCCGGTTACCAAATTGCATTATCTCTTATAGTTTCCGAGATATGGACTCTCGATAATTTACACCTTAGGCTCTGCTTCTAACTTGGGCCCAAATTGTAAAATGGTCTTATCTATTGGCGATTTCGTCCCAATTCACATTCCAAGTGATATTCGGCATGCTAATTACATTGCCGGTTGCGAAATTGCATTATCTCTTATAGTTTCCGAGATATGGACTATCAATAATTTACACCTTAGGCTCTGCTTCTAACT
Source organism: Rhynchophorus ferrugineus (assembly GCF_030347505.1). Lineage (NCBI taxonomy): Eukaryota > Metazoa > Arthropoda > Insecta > Coleoptera > Curculionidae > Rhynchophorus > Rhynchophorus ferrugineus. The sequence continues at coordinate 24,406 of NW_027472999.1, read as the reverse complement.
TGGGCCCAAATTGTAAAATGGTCTTATCTATTGGCGATTTCGTTCCAATTCACATTCCAAGTAATATTCGGCATGCTAATTACATTGCCGGTTGCCAAATTGCATTATCTCTTATAGTTTCCGAGATATGGACTATCGATAATTTACACCTTAGGCTCTGCTTCTAACTTGGGCCCAAATTGTAAAATGGTCTTATCTATTGGCGATTTAGTTGCAATTCACATTCCAAGTAATATTCGGCATGCTAATTACATTGCCGGTTGCCAAATTGCATTATCTCTTATAGTTTCCGAGATATGGACTATCGATAATTTACACCTTAGGCTCTGCTTCTAACTTGGGCCCAAATTGTAAAATGGTCTTATCTATTAGCGATTTCGTTCCAATTCACATTCCAAGTAATATTCGGCATGCTAATTACATTGCCGGTTGCCAAATTGCATTATCTCTTATAGTTTCCGAGATATGGACTATCGATAATTTACACCTTAGGCTCTGCTTCTAACTTGGGCCCAAATTGTAAAATGGTCTTATCTATTGGCGATTTCGTTCCAATTCACATTCCAAGTAATATTCGGCATGCTAATTACATTGCCGGTTGCCAAATTGCATTATCTCTTATAGTTTCCGAGATATGGACTATCGATAATTTACACCTTAGGCTCTGCTTCTAACTTGGGCCCAAATTGTAAAATGGTCTTATCTATTGGCGATTTCGTTCCAATTCACACTCCAAGTAATATTCGGTATGCTAATTACATTGCCGGTTGCGAAATTGCATTATCTCTTATAGTTTCCGAGATATGGACTATCGATAATTTACACCTTAGGCTCTGTTTCTAACTTGGGCCCAAATTGTAAAATGGTCTTATCTATTATCGATTTCGTTCCAATTCACATTCCAAGTAATATTCGGCATGCTAATTACATTGCCGGTTGCCAAATTGCATTATCTCTTATAGTTTCCGAGATATGGACTATCGATAATTTACACCTTAGGCTCTGCTTCTAACTTGGGCCCAAATTGTAAAATGGTCTTATCTATTGGCGATTTCGTCCCAATTCACATTCCAATTGATATTCGGCATGCTAATTACATTGCCGGTTGCGAAATTGCATTATCTCTTATAGTTTCCGAGATATGGACTATCAATAATTTACACCTTAGGCTCTGCTTCTAACTTGGGCCCAAATTGTAAAATGGTCTTATCTATTGGCGATTTCGTTCCAATTCACATTCCAAGTAATATTCGGCATGCTAATTACATTGCCGGTTGCCAAATTGCATTATCTCTTATAGTTTCCGAGATATGGACTATCGATAATTTACACCTTAGGCTCTGCTTCTAACTTGGGCCCAAATTGTAAAATGGTCTTATCTATTGGCGATTTCGTTCCAATTCACATTCCAAGTAATATTCGGCATGCTAATTACATTGCCGGTTGCCAAATTGCATTATCTCTTATAGTTTCCGAGATATGGACTATCGATAATTTACACCTTAGGCTCTGCTTCTAACTTGGGCCCAAATTGTAAAATGGTCTTATCTATTGGCGATTTCGTTCCAATTCACATTCCAAGTAATATTCGGCATGCTAATTACATTGCCGGTTGCCAAATTGCATTATCTCTTATAGTTTCCGAGATATGGACTATCGATAATTTACACCAAAGGCTCTGCTTCTAACTTGGGCCCAAATTGTAAAATGGTCTTATCTATTGGCGATTTCGTTCCAATTCACATTCCAAGTAATATTCGGCATGCTAATTACATTGCCGGTTGCCAAATTGCATTATCTCTTATAGTTTCCGAGATATGGACTATCGATAATTTACACCTTAGGCTCTGCTTCTAACTTGCTCCCAAATTGTAAAATGGTCTTATCTATTGGCGATTTCGTTCCAATTCACATTCCAAGTAATATTCGGCATGCTAATTACATTGCCGGTTGCCAAATTGCATTATCTCTTATAGTTTCCGAGATATGGACTATCGATAATTTACACATTAGGCTGTGCTTCTAACTTGGGCCCAAATTGTAAAATGGTCTTATCTATTGGCGATTTCGTTCCAATTCACATTCCAAGTAATATTCGGCATGCTAATTACATTGCCGGTTGCCAAATTGCATTATCTCTTATAGTTTCCGAGATATGGACTATCGATAATTTACACCTTAGGCTCTGCTTCTAACTTGGGCCCAAATTGTAAAATGGTCTTATCTATTGGCGATATCGTTCCAATTCACATTCCAAGTAATATTCGGCATGCTAATTACATTGCCGGTTGCCAAATTGCATTATCTCTTATAGTTTCCGAGATATGGACTATCGATAATTTACACCTTAGGCTCTGCTTCTAACTTGGGCCCAAATTGTAAAATGGTCTTATCTATTGGCGATTTCGTTCCAATTCACACTCCTAGTAATATTCGGCATGCTAATTACATTGCCGGTTGCGAAATTGCATTATCTCTTATAGTTTCCGAGATATGGACTATCAATAATTTACACCTTAGGCTCTGCTTCTAACTTGGGCCCAAATTGTAAAATGGTCTTATCTATTGGCGATTTCATTCCAATTCACATTCCAAGTAATATTCGGCATGCTAATTACATTGCCGGTTGCCAAATTGCATTATCTCTTATAGTTTCCGAGATATGGACTATCGATAATTTACACCTTAGGTTCTGCTTCTAACTTGGGCCCAAATTGTAAAATGGCCTTATCTATTGGCGATTTCGTCCCAATTCACATTCCAAGTAATATTCGGCATGCTAATTACATTGCCGGTTGCCAAATTGCATTAACTCTTATAGTTTCCGAGATATGGACTATCAATAATTTACACCATAGGCTCTGCTTCTAACTTGGGCCCAAATTGTAAAATGGCCTTATCTATTGGCGATTTCGTTCCAATTCCCATTCCAAGTAATATTCGGCATGCTAATTACATTGCCGGTTGCCAAATTGCATTATCTCTTATAGTTTCCGAGATATGGACTATCGATAATTTACACCTTAGGCTCTGCTTCTAACTTGGGCCCAAATTGTAAAATGGTCTTATCTACTGGCGATTTCGTTCCAATTCACATTCCAAGTAATATTCGGCATGCTAATTAAATTGCCGGTTGCCAAATTGCATTATCTCTTATAGTTTCCGAGATATGGACTATCGATAATTTACACCTTAGGCTCTGCTTCTAACTTGGGCCCAAATTGTAAAATGGTCTTATCTATTGGCGATTTCGTTCCAATTCACATTCCAAGTAATATTCGGCATGCTAATTACATTGCCGGTTGCCAAATTGAATTATCTCTTATAGTTTCCGAGATATGGACTATCGATAATTTACACCTTAGGCTCTGCTTCTAACTTGGGCCCAAATTGTAAAATGGTCTTACCTATTGGCGATTTCGTTCCAATTCACATTCCAAGTAATATTCGGCATGCTAATTACATTGCCGGTTGCCAAATTGCATTATCTCTTATAGTTTCCGAGATATGGACTATCGATAATTTACACCTTAGGCTCTGCTTCTAACTTGGGCCCAAATTGTAAAATGGTCTTATCTATTGGCGATTTCGTTCCAATTCACATTCCAAGTAATATTCGGCATGCTAATTACATTGCCGGTTACCAAATTGCATTATCTCTTATAGTTTCCGAGATATGGACTCTCGATAATTTACACCTTAGGCTCTGCTTCTAACTTGGGCCCAAATTGTAAAATGGTCTTATCTATTGGCGATTTCGTCCCAATTCACATTCCAAGTGATATTCGGCATGCTAATTACATTGCCGGTTGCGAAATTGCATTATCTCTTATAGTTTCCGAGATATGGACTATCAATAATTTACACCTTAGGCTCTGCTTCTAACTTGGGCCCAAATTGTAAAATGGTCTTATCTATTGGCGATTTCGTTCCAATTCACATTCCAAGTAATATTCGGCATGCTAATTACATTGCCGGTTGCCAAATTGCATTATCTCTTATAGTTTCCGAGATATGGACTATCGATAATTTACACCTTAGGCTCTGCTTCTAACTTGGGCCCAAATTGTAAAATGGTCTTATCTATTGGCGATTTAGTTGCAATTCACATTCCAAGTAATATTCGGCATGCTAATTACATTGCCGGTTGCCAAATTGCATTATCTCTTATAGTTTCCGAGATATGGACTATCGATAATTTACACCTTAGGCTCTGCTTCTAACTTGGGCCCAAATTGTAAAATGGTCTTATCTATTAGCGATTTCGTTCCAATTCACATTCCAAGTAATATTCGGCATGCTAATTACATTGCCGGTTGCCAAATTGCATTATCTCTTATAGTTTCCGAGATATGGACTATCGATAATTTACACCTTAGGCTCTGCTTCTAACTTGGGCCCAAATTGTAAAATGGTCTTATCTATTGGCGATTTCGTTCCAATTCACATTCCAAGTAATATTCGGCATGCTAATTACATTGCCGGTTGCCAAATTGCATTATCTCTTATAGTTTCCGAGATATGGACTATCGATAATTTACACCTTAGGCTCTGCTTCTAACTTGGGCCCAAATTGTAAAATGGTCTTATCTATTGGCGATTTCGTTCCAATTCACACTCCAAGTAATATTCGGTATGCTAATTACATTGCCGGTTGCGAAATTGCATTATCTCTTATAGTTTCCGAGATATGGACTATCGATAATTTACACCTTAGGCTCTGTTTCTAACTTGGGCCCAAATTGTAAAATGGTCTTATCTATTATCGATTTCGTTCCAATTCACATTCCAAGTAATATTCGGCATGCTAATTACATTGCCGGTTGCCAAATTGCATTATCTCTTATAGTTTCCGAGATATGGACTATCGATAATTTACACCTTAGGCTCTGCTTCTAACTTGGGCCCAAATTGTAAAATGGTCTTATCTATTGGCGATTTCGTCCCAATTCACATTCCAATTGATATTCGGCATGCTAATTACATTGCCGGTTGCGAAATTGCATTATCTCTTATAGTTTCCGAGATATGGACTATCAATAATTTACACCATAGGCTCTGCTTCTAACTTGGGCCCAAATTGTAAAATGGCCTTATCTATTGGCGATTTCGTTCCAATTCCCATTCCAAGTAATATTCGGCATGCTAATTACATTGCCGGTTGCCAAATTGCATTAACTCTTATAGTTTCCGAGATATGGACTATCAATAATTTACACCATAGGCTCTGCTTCTAACTTGGGCCCAAATTGTAAAATGGCCTTATCTATTGGCGATTTCGTTCCAATTCCCATTCCAAGTAATATTCGGCATGCTAATTACATTGCCGGTTGCCAAATTGCATTATCTCTTATAGTTTCCGAGATATGGACTATCGATAATTTACACCTTAGGCTCTGCTTCTAACTTGGGCCCAAATTGTAAAATGGTCTTATCTACTGGCGATTTCGTTCCAATTCACATTCCAAGTAATATTCGGCATGCTAATTAAATTGCCGGTTGCCAAATTGCATTATCTCTTATAGTTTCCGAGATATGGACTATCGATAATTTACACCTTAGGCTCTGCTTCTAACTTGGGCCCAAATTGTAAAATGGTCTTATCTATTGGCGATTTCGTTCCAATTCACATTCCAAGTAATATTCGGCATGCTAATTACATTGCCGGTTGCCAAATTGAATTATCTCTTATAGTTTCCGAGATATGGACTATCGATAATTTACACCTTAGGCTCTGCTTCTAACTTGGGCCCAAATTGTAAAATGGTCTTACCTATTGGCGATTTCGTTCCAATTCACATTCCAAGTAATATTCGGCATGCTAATTACATTGCCGGTTGCCAAATTGCATTATCTCTTATAGTTTCCGAGATATGGACTATCGATAATTTACACCTTAGGCTCTGCTTCTAACTTGGGCCCAAATTGTAAAATGGTCTTATCTATTGGCGATTTCGTTCCAATTCACATTCCAAGTAATATTCGGCATGCTAATTACATTGCCGGTTACCAAATTGCATTATCTCTTATAGTTTCCGAGATATGGACTCTCGATAATTTACACCTTAGGCTCTGCTTCTAACTTGGGCCCAAATTGTAAAATGGTCTTATCTATTGGCGATTTCGTCCCAATTCACATTCCAAGTGATATTCGGCATGCTAATTACATTGCCGGTTGCGAAATTGCATTATCTCTTATAGTTTCCGAGATATGGACTATCAATAATTTACACCTTAGGCTCTGCTTCTAACTTGGGCCCAAATTGTAAAATGGTCTTATCTATTGGCGATTTCGTTCCAATTCACATTCCAAGTAATATTCGGCATGCTAATTACATTGCCGGTTGCCAAATTGCATTATCTCTTATAGTTTCCGAGATATGGACTATCGATAATTTACACCTTAGGCTCTGCTTCTAACTTGGGCCCAAATTGTAAAATGGTCTTATCTATTGGCGATTTAGTTGCAATTCACATTCCAAGTAATATTCGGCATGCTAATTACATTGCCGGTTGCCAAATTGCATTATCTCTTATAGTTTCCGAGATATGGACTATCGATAATTTACACCTTAGGCTCTGCTTCTAACTTGGGCCCAAATTGTAAAATGGTCTTATCTATTAGCGATTTCGTTCCAATTCACATTCCAAGTAATATTCGGCATGCTAATTACATTGCCGGTTGCCAAATTGCATTATCTCTTATAGTTTCCGAGATATGGACTATCGATAATTTACACCTTAGGCTCTGCTTCTAACTTGGGCCCAAATTGTAAAATGGTCTTATCTATTGGCGATTTCGTTCCAATTCACATTCCAAGTAATATTCGGCATGCTAATTACATTGCCGGTTGCCAAATTGCATTATCTCTTATAGTTTCCGAGATATGGACTATCGATAATTTACACCTTAGGCTCTGCTTCTAACTTGGGCCCAAATTGTAAAATGGTCTTATCTATTGGCGATTTCGTTCCAATTCACACTCCAAGTAATATTCGGTATGCTAATTACATTGCCGGTTGCGAAATTGCATTATCTCTTATAGTTTCCGAGATATGGACTATCGATAATTTACACCTTAGGCTCTGTTTCTAACTTGGGCCCAAATTGTAAAATGGTCTTATCTATTATCGATTTCGTTCCAATTCACATTCCAAGTAATATTCGGCATGCTAATTACATTGCCGGTTGCCAAATTGCATTATCTCTTATAGTTTCCGAGATATGGACTATCGATAATTTACACCTTAGGCTCTGCTTCTAACTTGGGCCCAAATTGTAAAATGGTCTTATCTATTGGCGATTTCGTCCCAATTCACATTCCAATTGATATTCGGCATGCTAATTACATTGCCGGTTGCGAAATTGCATTATCTCTTATAGTTTCCGAGATATGGACTATCAATAATTTACACCTTAGGCTCTGCTTCTAACTTGGGCCCAAATTGTAAAATGGTCTTATCTATTGGCGATTTCGTTCCAATTCACATTCCAAGTAATATTCGGCATGCTAATTACATTGCCGGTTGCCAAATTGCATTATCTCTTATAGTTTCCGAGATATGGACTATCGATAATTTACACCTTAGGCTCTGCTTCTAACTTGGGCCCAAATTGTAAAATGGTCTTATCTATTGGCGATTTCGTTCCAATTCACATTCCAAGTAATATTCGGCATGCTAATTACATTGCCGGTTGCCAAATTGCATTATCTCTTATAGTTTCCGAGATATGGACTATCGATAATTTACACCTTAGGCTCTGCTTCTAACTTGGATCCAAATTGTAAAATGGTCTTATCTATTGGCGATTTCGTTCCAATTCACATTCCAAGTAATATTCGGCATGCTAATTACATTGCCGGTTGCCAAATTGCATTATCTCTTATAGTTTCCGAGATATGGACTATCGATAATTTACACCATAGGCTCTGCTTCTAACTTGGGCCCAAATTGTAAAATGGTCTTATCTATTGGCGATTTCGTTCCAATTCACATTCCAAGTAATATTCGGCATGCTAATTACATTGCCGGTTGCCAAATTGCATTATCTCTTATAGTTTCCGAGATATGGACTATCGATAATTTACACCTTAGGCTCTGCTTCTAACTTGATCCCAAATTGTAAAATGGTCTTATCTATTGGCGATTTCGTTCCAATTCACATTCCAAGTAATATTCGGCATGCTAATTACATTGCCGGTTGCCAAATTGCATTATCTCTTATAGTTTCCGAGATATGGACTATCGATAATTTACACATTAGGCTGTGCTTCTAACTTGGGCCCAAATTGTAAAATGGTCTTATCTATTGGCGATTTCGTTCCAATTCACATTCCAAGTAATATTCGGCATGCTAATTACATTGCCGGTTGCCAAATTGCATTATCTCTTATAGTTTCCGAGATATGGACTATCGATAATTTACACCTTAGGCTCTGCTTCTAACTTGGGCCCAAATTGTAAAATGGTCTTATCTATTGGCGATATCGTTCCAATTCACATTCCAAGTAATATTCGGCATGCTAATTACATTGCCGGTTGCCAAATTGCATTATCTCTTATAGTTTCCGAGATATGGACTATCGATAATTTACACCTTAGGCTCTGCTTCTAACTTGGGCCCAAATTGTAAAATGGTCTTATCTATTGGCGATTTCGTTCCAATTCACACTCCTAGTAATATTCGGCATGCTAATTACATTGCCGGTTGCGAAATTGCATTATCTCTTATAGTTTCCGAGATATGGACTATCAATAATTTACACCTTAGGCTCTGCTTCTAACTTGGGCCCAAATTGTAAAATGGTCTTATCTATTGGCGATTTCATTCCAATTCACATTCCAAGTAATATTCGGCATGCTAATTACATTGCCGGTTGCCAAATTGCATTATCTCTTATAGTTTCCGAGATATGGACTATCGATAATTTACACCTTAGGTTCTGCTTCTAACTTGGGCCCAAATTGTAAAATGGCCTTATCTATTGGCGATTTCGTCCCAATTCACATTCCAAGTAATATTCGGCATGCTAATTACATTGCCGGTTGCGAAATTGCATTATCTCTTATAGTTTCTGAGATATGGACTATCGATAATTTACACCTTAGGCTCTGATTCTAACTTGGGCCCAAATTGTAAAATGGTCTTATCTATTGGCAATTTCGTTCCAATTCACATTCCAAGTAATATTCGGCATGCTAATTACATTGCCGGTTGCCAAATTGCATTATCTCTTATAGTTTCCGAGATATGGACTATCGATAATTTACACCTTAGGCTCTGCTTCTAACTTGGGCCCAAATTGTAAAATGGCCTTATCTATTGGCGATTTCGTTCCAATTCCCATTCCAAGTAATATTCGGCATGCTAATTATATTGCCGGTTGCCAAATTGCATTAACTCTTATAGTTTCCGAGATATGGACAATCAATAATTTACACCATAGGCTCTGCTTCTAACTTGGGCCCAAATTGTAAAATGGCCTTATCTATTGGCGATTTCGTTCCAATTCCCATTTCAAGTAATATTCGGCATGCTAATTACATTGCCGGTTGCCAAATTGCATTATCTCTTATAGTTTCCGAGATATGGACTATCGATAATTTACACCTTAGGCTCTGCTTCTAACTTGGGCCCAAATTGTAAAATGGTCTTATCTACTGGCGATTTCGTTCCAATTCACATTCCAAGTAATATTCGGCATGCTAATTACATTGCCGGTTGCCAAATTGCATTATCTCTTATAGTTTCCGAGATATGGACTATCGATAATTTACACCTTAGGCTCTGCTTCTAACTTGGGCCCAAATTGTTAAATGGTCTTATCTATTGGCGATTTCGTTCCAATTCACATTCCAAGTAATATTCGGCATGCTAATTACATTGCCGGTTGCCAAATTGCATTATCTCTTATAGTTTCCGAGATATGGACTATCGATAATTTACACCTTAGGCTCTGCTTCTAACTTGGGCCCAAATTGTAAAATGGTCTTATCTATTGGCGATTTCGTTCCAATTCACACTCCAAGTAATATTCGGTATGCTAATTACATTGCCGGTTGCGAAATTGCATTATCTCTTATAGTTTCCGAGATATGGACTATCGATAATTTACACCTTAGGCTCTGCTTCTAACTTGGGCCCAAATTGTAAAATGGTCTTATCTATTATCGATTTCGTTCCAATTCACATTCCAAGTAATATTCGGCATGCTAATTACATTGCCGGTTGCCAAATTGCATTATCTCTTATAGTTTCCGAGATATGGACTATCGATAATTTACACCTTAGGCTCTGCTTCTAACTTGGGCCCAAATTGTAAAATGGTCTTATCTATTGGCGATTTCGTCCCAATTCACATTCCAATTGATATTCGGCATGCTAATTACATTGCCGGTTGCGAAATTGCATTATCTCTTATAGTTTCCGAGATATGGACTATCAATAATTTACACCTTAGGCTCTGCTTCTAACTTGGGCCCAAATTGTAAAATGGTCTTATCTATTGGCGATTTCGTTCCAATTCACATTCCAAGTAATATTCGGCATGCTAATTACATTGCCGGTTGCCAAATTGCATTATCTCTTATAGTTTCCGAGATATGGACTATCGATAATTTACACCTTAGGCTCTGCTTCTAACTTGGGCCCAAATTGTAAAATGGTCTTATCTATTGGCGATTTCGTTCCAATTCACATTCCAAGTAATATTCGGCATGCTAATTACATTGCCGGTTGCCAAATTGCATTATCTCTTATAGTTTCCGAGATATGGACTATCGATAATTTACACCTTAGGCTCTGCTTCTAACTTGGGCCCAAATTGTAAAATGGTCTTATCTATTGGCGATTTCGTTCCAATTCACATTCCAAGTAATATTCGGCATGCTAATTACATTGCCGGTTGCCAAATGGCATTATCTCTTATAGTTTCCGAGATATGGACTATCGATAATTTACACCATAGGCTCTGCTTCTAACTTGGGCCCAAATTGTAAAATGGTCTTATCTATTGGCGATTTCGTTCCAATTCACATTCCAAGTAATATTCGGCATGCTAATTACATTGCCGGTTGCCAAATTGCATTATCTCTTATAGTTTCCGAGATATGGACTATCGATAATTTACACCTTAGGCTCTGCTTCTAACTTGCTCCCAAATTGTAAAATGGTCTTATCTATTGGCGATTTCGTTCCAATTCACATTCCAAGTAATATTCGGCATGCTAATTACATTGCCGGTTGCCAAATTGCATTATCTCTTATAGTTTCCGAGATATGGACTATCGATAATTTACACCTTAGGCTCTGCTTCTAACTTGGGCCCAAATTGTAAAATGGTCTTATCTATTGGAGATTTCGTTCCAATTCACATTCCAAGTAATATTCGGCATGCTAATTACATTGCCGGTTGCCAAATTGAATTATCTCTTATAGTTTCCGAGATATGGACTATCGATAATTTACACCTTCGGCTCTGCTTCTAACTTGGGCCCAAATTGTAAAATGGTCTTATCTATTGGCGATTTCGTTCCAATTCACATTCCAAGTAATATTGGGCATGCTAATTACATTGCCGGTTGCCAAATTGCATTATCTCTTATAGTTTCCGAGATATGGGCTATCGATAATTTACACCATAGGCTCTGCTTCTAACTTGGGCCCAAATTGTAAAATGGTCTTATCTATTGGCGATTTCGTTCCAATTCACATTCCAAGTAATATTCGGCATGCTAATTACATTGCCGGTTGCCAAATTGCATTATCTCTTATAGTTTCCGAGATATGGACTACCGATAATTTACACCTTAGGCTCTGCTTCTAACTTGCTCCCAAACTGTAAAATGGTCTTATCTATTGGCGATTTCGTTCCAATTCACATTCCAAGTAATATTCGGCATGCTAATTACATTGCCGGTTGCCAAATTGCATTATCTCTTATAGTTTCCGAGATATGGACTATCGATAATTTACACCTTAGGCTCTGCTTCTAACTTGGGCCCAAATTGTAAAATGGTCTTACCTATTGGCGATTTCGTTCCAATTCACATTCCAAGTAATATTCGGCATGCTAATTACATTGCCGGTTACCAAATTGCATTATCTCTTATAGTTTCCGAGATATGGACTATCGATAATTTACACCTTAGGCTCTGCTTCTAACTTGGGCCCAAATTGTAAAATGGTCTTATCTATTGGCGATTTCGTTCCAATTCACATTCCAAGTAATATTCGGCATGCTAATTACATTGCCGGTTGCCAAATTGCATTATCTCTTATAGTTTCCGAGATATGGACTATTGATAATTTACACCTTAGGCTCTGCTTCTAACTTAGGCCCAAATTGTAAAATGGTCTTATCTATTGGCGATTTCGTCCCAATTCACATTCCAAGTGATATTCGGCATGCTAATTACATTGCCGGTTGCGAAATTGCATTATCTCTTATAGTTTCCGAGATATGGACTATCAATAATTTACACCTTAGGCTCTGCTTCTAACTTGGGTCCAAATTGTAAAATGGTCTTATCTATTGGCAATTTCGTTCCAATTCACATTCCAAGTAATATTCGGCATGCTAATTACATTGCCGGTTGCCAAATTGCATTATCTCTTATAGTTTCCGAGATATGGACTATCGATAATTTACACCTTAGGCTCTGCTTCTAACTTGGGCCCAAATTGTAAAATGGTCTTATCTATTGGCGATTTCGTTCCATTTCACATTCCAAGTAATATTCGGCATGCTAATTACATTGCCGGTTGCCAAATTGCATTATCTCTTATAGTTTCCGAGATATGGACTATCGATAATTTACACCTTAGGCTCTGCTTCTAACTTGGGCCCAAATTGTAAAATGGTCTTATCTATTGGCGATTTCGTTCCAATTCACATTCCAAGTAATATTCGGCATGCTAATTACATTGCCGGTTGCCAAATTGCATTATCTCTTATAGTTTCCGAGATATGGACTATCGATAATTTACACCTTAGGCTCTGCTTCTAACTTGGGCCCAAATTGTAAAATGGTCTTATCTATTGGCGATTTCGTTCCAATTCACATTCCAAGTAATATTCGGCATGCTAATTACATTGCCGGTTGCCAAATTGAATTATCTCTTATAGTTTCCGAGATATGGACTATCGATAATTTACACCTTAGGCTCTGCTTCTAACTTGGGCCCAAATTGTAAAATGGTCTTACCTATTGGCGATTTCGTTCCAATTCACATTCCAAGTAATATTCGGCATGCTAATTACATTGCCGGTTGCCAAATTGCATTATCTCTTATAGTTTCCGAGATATGGACTATCGATAATTTACACCTTAGGCTCTGCTTCTAACTTGGGCCCAAATTGTAAAATGGTCTTATCTATTGGCGATTTCGTCCCAATTCACATTCCAAGTAATATTCGGCATGCTAATTACATTGCCGGTTGCCAAATTGCATTATCTCTTATAGTTTCCGAGATATGGACTATCGATAATTTACACCTTAGGCTCTGCTTCTAACTTGGGCCCAAATTGTAAAATGGTCTTATCTATTGGCTATTTCGTTCCAATTCACATTCCAAGTAATATTCGGCATGCTAATTACATTGCCGGTTGCCAAATTGCATTATCTCTTATAGTTTCCGAGATATGGACTATCGATAATTTACACCTTAGGCTCTGCTTCTAACTTGGGCCCAAATTGTAAAATGGCCTTATCTATTGGCGATTTCGTTCCAATTCACACTCCAAGTAATATTCGGCATGCTAATTACATTGCCGGTTGCGAAATTGCATTATCTCTTATAGTTTCCGAGATATGGACTATCGATAATTTACACCTTAGGCTCTGCTTCTAACTTGGGCCCAAATTGTAAAATGGTCTTATCTATTGGCGATTTCGTTCCAATTCACATTCCAAGTAATATTCGGCATGCTAATTACATTGCCGGTTGCCAAATTGCATTATCTCTTATAGTTTCCGAGATATGGACTATCGATAATTTACACCTTAGGCTCTGCTTCTAACTTGGGCCCAAATTGTAAAATGGTCCTATCTATTGGCGATTTCGTTCCAATTCACATTCCAAGTAATATTCGGCATGCTAATTACATTGCCGGTTGCCAAATTGCATTATCTCTTATAGTTTCCGAGATATGGACTATCGATAATTTACACCTTAGGCTCTGCTTCTAACTTGGGCCCAAATTGTAAAATGGTCTTATCTATTGGCGATTTCGTCCCAATTCACATTCCAAGTGATATTCGGCATGCTAATTAAATTGTCGGTTGCGAAATTGCATTATCTCTTATAGTTTCCGAGATATGGACTATCAATAATTTACACCTTAGGCTCTGCTTCTAACTTGGGCCCAAATTGTAAAATGGTCTTATCTATTGGCGATTTCGTTCCAATTCACATTCCAAGTAATATTCGGCATGCTAATTACATTGCCGGTTGCCAAATTGCATTATCTCTTATAGTTTCCGAGATATGGACTATCGATAATTTACACCTTAGGCTCTGCTTCTAACTTGGGCCCAAATTGTAAAATGGTCTTACCTATTGGCGATTTCGTTCCAATTCACATTCCAAGTAATATTCGGCATGCTAATTACATTGCCGGTTGCCAAATTGCATTATCTCTTATAGTTTCCGAGATATGGACTATCGATAATTTACACCTTAGGCTCAATTCACATTCCAAGTGATATTTGGCATGCTAATTACATTGCCGGTTGCGAAATTGCATTATCTCTTATAGTTTCCGAGATATGGACTATCGATAATTTACACCTTAGGCTCTGCTTCTAACTTGTGCCCAAATTGTAAAATGGTCTTATCTATTGGCGATTTCGTTCCAATTCACATTCCAAGTAATATTCGGCATGCTAATTACATTGCCGGTTGCCAAATTGCATTATCTCTTATAGTTTCCGAGATATGGACTATCGATAATTTACACCTTAGGCTCTGCTTCTAACTTGGGCCCAAATTGTAAAATGGTCTTATCTATTGGCGATTTAGTTGCAATTCACATTCCAAGTAATATTCGGCATGCTAATTACATTGCCGGTTGCCAAATTGCATTATCTCTTATAGTTTCCGAGATATGGACTATCGATTATTTACACCTTAGGCTCTGCTTCTAACTTGGGCCCAAATTGTAAAATGGTCTTATCTATTGGCGATTTCGTTCCAATTCACATTCCAAGTAATATTCGGCATGCTAATTACATTGCCGGTTGCCAAATTGCATTATCTCTTATAGTTTCCGAGATATGAACTATCGATAATTTACACCTTAGGCTCTGCTTCTAACTTGGGCCCAAATTGTAAAATGGTCTTATCTATTGGCGATTTAGTTGCAATTCACATTCCAAGTAATATTCGGCATGCTAATTACATTGCCGGTTGCCAAATTGCATTATCTCTTATAGTTTCCGAGATATGGACTATCGATTATTTACACCTTAGGCTCTGCTTCTAACTTGGGCCCAAATTGTAAAATGGTCTTATCTATTGGCGATTTCGTTCCAATTCACATTCCAAGTAATATTCGGCATGCTAATTACATTGCCGGTTGCCAAATTGCATTATCTCTTATAGTTTCCGAGATATGGACTATCGATAATTTACACCTTAGGCTCTGCTTCTAACTTGGGCCCAAATTGTAAAATGGTCTTATCTATTGGCTATTTCGTTCCAATTCACATTCCAAGTAATATTCGGCATGCTAATTACATTGCCGCTTGCCAAATTGCATTATCTCTTATAGTTTCCGAGATATGGACTATCTATAATTTACACCTTAGGCTCTGCTTCTAACTTGGGCCCAAATTGTAAAATGGTCTTATCTATTGGCGATTTCGTTCCAATTCACACTCCAGGTAATATTCGGCATGCTAATTACATTGCCGGTTGCGAAATTGCATTATCTCTTATAGTTTCCGAGATATGGACTATCGATAATTTACACCTTAGGCTCTGCTTCTAACTTGGGCCCAAATTGTAAAATGGTCTTATCTATTGGCGATTTCGTTCCAATTCACATTCCAAGTAATATTCGGCATGCTAATTACATTGCCGGTTGCCAAATTGCATTATCTCTTATAGTTTCCGAGATATGGACTATCGATAATTTACACCTTAGGCTCTGCTTCTAACTTGGGCCCAAATTGTAAAATGGTCTTATCTATTGGCGATTTCGTTCCAATTCACATTCCAAGTAATATTCGGCATGCTAATTACATTGCCGGTTGCCAAATTGCATTATCTCTTATAGTTTCCGAGATATGGACTATCGATAATTTACACCTTAGGCTCTGCTTCTAACTTGGGCCCAAATTGTAAAATGGTCTTATCTATTGGCGATTTCGTCCCAATTCACATTCCAAGTGATATTCGGCATGCTAATTACATTGCCGGTTGCGAAATTGCATTATCTCTTATAGTTTCCGAGATATGGACTATCAATAATTTACACCTTAGGCTCTGCTTCTAACTTGGGCCCAAATTGTAAAATGGTCTTATCTATTGGCGATTTCGTTCCAATTCACATTCCAAGTAATATTCGGCATGCTAATTACATTGCCGGTTGCCAAATTGCACTATCTCTTATAGTTTCCGAGATATGGACTATCGATAATTTACACCTTAGGCTCTGCTTCTAACTTGGGCCCAAATTGTAAAATGGTCTTACCTATTGGCGATTTCGTTCCAATTCACATTCCAAGTAATATTCGGCATGCTAATTACATTGCCGGTTGCCAAATTGCATTATCTCTTATAGTTTCCGAGATATGGACTATCGATAATTTACACCTTAGGCTCAATTCACATTCCAAGTGATATTCGGCATGCTAATTACATTGCCGGTTGCCAAATTGCATTATCTCTTATAGTTTCCGAGATATGGACTATCGATAATTTACACCTTAGGCTCTGCTTCTATCTTGGGCCCAAATTGTAAAATGGTCTTATCTATTGGCGATTTCGTTCCAATTCACACTCCAAGTAATATTCGGCATGCTAATTACATTGCCGGTTGCGAAATTGCATTATCTCTTATAGTTTCCGAGATATGGACTATCGATAATTTACACCTTAGGCTCTGCTTCTAACTTGGGCCCAAATTGTAAAATGGTCTTATCTATTGGCGATTTCGTTCCAATTCACATTCCAAGTAATATTCGGCATGCTAATTACATTGCCGGTTGCCAAATTGCATTATCTCTTATAGTTTCCGAGATATGGACTATCGATAATTTACACCTTAGGCTCTGCTTCTAACTTGGGCCCAAATTGTAAAATGGTCTTATCTATTGGCGATTTCGTTCCAATTCACATTCCAAGTAATATTCGGCATGCTAATTACATTGCCGGTTGCCAAATTGAATTATCTCTTATAGTTTCCGAGATATGGACTATCGATAATTTACACCTTAGGCTCTGCTTCTAACTTGGGCCTAAATTGTAAAATGGTCTTACCTATTGGCGATTTCGTTCCAATTCACATTCCAAGTAATATTCGGCATGCTAATTACATTGTCGGTTGCCAAATTGCATTATCTCTTATAGTTTCCGAGATATGGACTATCGATAATTTACACCTTAGGCTCTGCTTCTAACTTGGGCCCAAATTGTAAAATGGTCTTATCTATTGGCGATTTCGTCCCAATTCACATTCCAAGTAATATTCGGCATGCTAATTACATTGCCGGTTGCCAAATTGCATTATCTCTTATAGTTTCCGAGATATGGACTATCGATAATTTACACCTTAGGCTCTGCTTCTAACTTGGGCCCAAATTGCAAAATGGTCTTATCTATTGGCTATTTCGTTCCAATTCACATTCCAAGTAATATTCGGCATGCTAATTACATTGCCGGTTGCCAAATTGCATTATCTCTTATAGTTTCCGAGATATGGACTATCGATAATTTACACCTTAGGCTCTGCTTCTAACTTGTGCCCAAATTGTAAAATGGTCTTATCTATTGGCGATTTCGTTCCAATTCACATTCCAAGTAATATTCGGCATGCTAATTACATTGCCGGTTGCCAAATTGCATTATCTCTTATAGTTTCCGAGATATGGACTATCGATAATTTACACCTTAGGCTCTGCTTCTAACTTGGGCCCAAATTGTAAAATGGTCTTATCTATTGGCGATTTCGTTCCAATTCACATTCCAAGTAATATTCGGCATGCTAATTACATTGCCGGTTGCCAAATTGCATTATCTCTTATAGTTTCCGAGATATGGACTATCGATAATTTACACCTTAGGCTCTGCTTCTAACTTGGGCCCAAATTGTAAAATGGTCTTATCTATTGGCGATTTCGTCCCAATTCACATTCCAAGTGATATTCGGCATGCTAATTACATTGCCGGTTGCGAAATTGCATTATCTCTTATAGTTTCCGAGATATGGACTATCAATAATTTACACCTTAGGCTCTGCTTCTAACTTGGGCCCAAATTGTAAAATGGTCTTATCTATTGGCGATTTCGTTCCAATTCACATTCCAAGTAATATTCGGCATGCTAATTACATTGCCGGTTGCCAAATTGCATTATCTCTTATAGTTTCCGAGATATGGACTATCGATAATTTACACCTTAGGCTCTGCTTCTAACTTGGGCCCAAATTGTAAAATGGTCTTACCTATTGG
Organism: Rhynchophorus ferrugineus; assembly: GCF_030347505.1. NCBI lineage: Eukaryota > Metazoa > Arthropoda > Insecta > Coleoptera > Curculionidae > Rhynchophorus > Rhynchophorus ferrugineus. The sequence goes on along the minus strand of NW_027472999.1, from coordinate 5,727 downwards.
CGATTTCGTTCCAATTCACATTCCAAGTAATATTCGGCATGCTAATTACATTGCCGGTTGCCAAATTGCATTATCTCTTATAGTTTCCGAGATATTCGGCATGCTAATTACATTGCCGGTTGCCAAATTGCATTATCTCTTATAGTTTCCGAGATATGGACTATCGATAATTTACACCTTAGGCTCTGCTTCTATCTTGGGCCCAAATTGTAAAATGGTCTTATCTATTGGCGATTTCGTTCCAATTCACACTCCAAGTAATATTCGGCATGCTAATTACATTGCCGGTTGCGAAATTGCATTATCTCTTATAGTTTCCGAGATATGGACTATCGATAATTTACACCTTAGGCTCTGCTTCTAACTTGGGCCCAAATTGTTAAATGGTCTTATCTATTGGCGATTTCGTTCCAATTCACATTCCAAGTAATATTCGGCATGCTAATTACATTGCCGGTTGCCAAATTGCATTATCTCTTATAGTTTCCGAGATATGGACTATCGATAATTTACACCTTAGGCTCTGCTTCTAACTTGGGCCCAAATTGTAAAATGGTCTTATCTATTGGCGATTTCGTTCCAATTCACATTCCAAGTAATATTCGGCATGCTAATTACATTGCCGGTTGCCAAATTGCATTATCTCTTATAGTTTCCGAGATATGGACTATCGATAATTTACACCTTAGGCTCTGCTTCTAACTTGGGCCCAAATTGTAAAATGGTCTTACCTATTGGCGATTTCGTTCCAATTCACATTCCAAGTAATATTCGGCATGCTAATTACATTGCCGGTTGCCAAATTGCATTATCTCTTATAGTTTCCGAGATATGGACTATCGATAATTTACACCTTAGGCTCAATTCACATTCCAAGTGATATTCGGCATGCTAATTACATTGCCGGTTGCCAAATTGCATTATCTCTTATAGTTTCCGAGATATGGACTATCGATAATTTACACCTTAGGCTCTGCTTCTATCTTGGGCCCAAATTGTAAAATGGTCTTATCTATTGGCGATTTCGTTCCAATTCACACTCCAAGTAATATTCGGCATGCTAATTACATTGCCGGTTGCGAAATTGCATTATCTCTTATAGTTTCCGAGATATGGACTATCGATAATTTACACCTTAGGCTCTGCTTCTAACTTGGGCCCAAATTGTAAAATGGTCTTATCTATTGGCGATTTCGTTCCAATTCACATTCCAAGTAATATTCGGCATGCTAATTACATTGCCGGTTGCCAAATTGCATTATCTCTTATAGTTTCCGAGATATGGACTATCGATAATTTACACCTTAGGCTCTGCTTCTAACTTGGGCCCAAATTGTAAAATGGTCTTATCTATTGGCGATTTCGTTCCAATTCACATTCCAAGTAATATTCGGCATGCTAATTACATTGCCGGTTGCCAAATTGAATTATCTCTTATAGTTTCCGAGATATGGACTATCGATAATTTACACCTTAGGCTCTGCTTCTAACTTGGGCCTAAATTGTAAAATGGTCTTACCTATTGGCGATTTCGTTCCAATTCACATTCCAAGTAATATTCGGCATGCTAATTACATTGCCGGTTGCCAAATTGCATTATCTCTTATAGTTTCCGAGATATGGACTATCGATAATTTACACCTTAGGCTCTGCTTCTAACTTGGGCCCAAATTGTAAAATGGTCTTATCTATTGGCGATTTCGTCCCAATTCACATTCCAAGTAATATTCGGCATGCTAATTACATTGCCGGTTGCCAAATTGCATTATCTCTTATAGTTTCCGAGATATGGACTATCGATAATTTACACCTTAGGCTCTGCTTCTAACTTGGGCCCAAATTGTAAAATGGTCTTATCTATTGGCTATTTCGTTCCAATTCACATTCCAAGTAATATTCGGCATGCTAATTACATTGCCGGTTGCCAAATTGCATTATCTCTTATAGTTTCCGAGATATGGACTATCGATAATTTACACCTTAGGCTCTGCTTCTAACTTGTGCCCAAATTGTAAAATGGTCTTATCTATTGGCGATTTCGTTCCAATTCACATTCCAAGTAATATTCGGCATGCTAATTACATTGCCGGTTGCCAAATTGCATTATCTCTTATAGTTTCCGAGATATGGACTATCGATAATTTACACCTTAGGCTCTGCTTCTAACTTGGGCCCAAATTGTAAAATGGTCTTATCTATTGGCGATTTCGTTCCAATTCACATTCCAAGTAATATTCGGCATGCTAATTACATTGCCGGTTGCCAAATTGCATTATCTCTTATAGTTTCCGAGATATGGACTATCGATAATTTACACCTTAGGCTCTGCTTCTAACTTGGGCCCAAATTGTAAAATGGTCTTATCTATTGGCGATTTCGTCCCAATTCACATTCCAAGTGATATTCGGCATGCTAATTACATTGCCGGTTGCGAAATTGCATTATCTCTTATAGTTTCCGAGATATGGACTATCAATAATTTACACCTTAGGCTCTGCTTCTAACTTGGGCCCAAATTGTAAAATGGTCTTATCTATTGGCGATTTCGTTCCAATTCACATTCCAAGTAATATTCGGCATGCTAATTACATTGCCGGTTGCCAAATTGCATTATCTCTTATAGTTTCCGAGATATGGACTATCGATAATTTACACCTTAGGCTCTGCTTCTAACTTGGGCCCAAATTGTAAAATGGTCTTACCTATTGGCGATTTCGTTCCAATTCACATTCCAAGTAATATTCGGCATGCTAATTACATTGCCGGTTGCCAAATTGCATTATCTCTTATAGTTTCCGAGATATGGACTATCGATAATTTACACCTTAGGCTCAATTCACATTCCAAGTGATATTCGGCATGCTAATTACATTGCCGGTTGCCAAATTGCATTATCTCTTATAGTTTCCGAGATATGGACTATCGATAATTTACACCTTAGGCTCTGCTTCTATCTTGGGCCCAAATTGTAAAATGGTCTTATCTATTGGCGATTTCGTTCCAATTCACACTCCAAGTAATATTCGGCATGCTAATTACATTGCCGGTTGCGAAATTGCATTATCTCTTATAGTTTCCGAGATATGGACTATCGATAATTTACACCTTAGGCTCTGCTTCTAACTTGGGCCCAAATTGTTAAATGGTCTTATCTATTGGCGATTTCGTTCCAATTCACATTCCAAGTAATATTCGGCATGCTAATTACATTGCCGGTTGCCAAATTGCATTATCTCTTATAGTTTCCGAGATATGGACTATCGATAATTTACACCTTAGGCTCTGCTTCTAACTTGGGCCCAAATTGTAAAATGGTCTTACCTATTGGCGATTCCGTTCCAATTCACATTCCAAGTAATATTCGGCATGCTAATTACATTGCCGGTTGCCAAATTGCATTATCTCTTATAGTTTCCGAGATATGGACTATCGATAATTTACACCTTAGGCTCTGCTTCTAACTTGGGCCCAAATTGTAAAATGGTCTTATCTATTGGCGATTTCGTTCCAATTCACATTCCAAGTAATATTCGGCATGCTAATTACATTGCCGGTTGCCAAATTGCATTATCTCTTATAGTTTCCGAGATATGGACTATCGATAATTTACACCTTAGGCTCTGCTTCTAACTTGCTCCCAAATTGTAAAATGGTCTTATCTATTGGCGATTTCGTTCCAATTCACATTCCAAGTAATATTCGGCATGCTAATTACATTGCCGGTTGCCAAATTGCATTATCTCTTATAGTTTCCGAGATATGGACTATCGATAATTTACACCTTAGGCTCTGCTTCTAACTTGGGCCCAAATTGTAAAATGGACTTATCTATTGGCGATTTCGTCCCAATTCACATTCCAAGTGATATTCGGCATGCTAATTACATTGCCGGTTGCGAAATTGCATTATCTCTTATAGTTTCCGAGATATGGACTATCAATAATTTACACCTTAGGCTCTGCTTCTAACTTGGGCCCAAATTGTAAAATGGTCTTATCTATTGGCGATTTCGTTCCAATTCACATTCCAAGTAATATTCGGCATGCTAATTACATTGCCGGTTGCCAAATTGCATTATCTCTTATAGTTTCCAAGATATCGACTATCGATAATTTACACATTAGGCTCTGCTTCTAACTTGGGCCCAAATTGTAAAATGGTCTTATCTATTGGCGATTTCGTTCCAATTCACATTCCAAGTAATATTCGGCATGCTAATTACATTGCCGGTTGCCAAATTGCATTATCTCTTATAGTTTCCGAGATATGGACTATCGATAATTTACACCTTAGGCTCTGCTTCTAACTTGGGCCCAAATTGTAAAATGGTCTTATCTATTGGCGATTTCGTTCCAATTCACACTCCAAGTAATATTCGGCATGCTAATTACATTGCCGGTTGCGAAATTGCATTATCTCTTATAGTTTCCGAGATATGGACTATCGATAATTTACACCTTAGGCTCTGCTTCTAACTTGGGCCCAAATTGTAAAATGGTCTTATCTATTGGCGATTTCGATCCAATTCACATTCCAAGTAATACTCGGCATGCTAATTACATTGCCGGTTGCCAAATTGCATTATCTCTTATAGTTTCCGAGATATGGACTATCGATAATTTACACCTTAGGCTCTGCTTCTAACTTGGGCCCAAATTGTAAAATGGTCTTATCTATTGGCGATTTCGTTCCAATTCACATTCCAAGTAATATTCGGCATGCTAATTACATTGCCGGTTGCCAAATTGCATTATCTCTTATAGTTTCCGAGATATGGACTATCGATAATTTACACCTTAGGCTCTGCTTCTAACTTGGGCCCAAATTGTAAAATGGTCTTACCTATTGGCGATTTCGTTCCAATTCACATTCCAAGTAATATTCGGCATGCTAATTACATTGCCGGTTGCCAAATTGCATTATCTCTTATAGTTTCCGAGATATGGACTATCGATAATTTACACCTTAGGCTCAATTCACATTCCAAGTGATATTCGGCATGCTAATTACATTGCCGGTTGCGAAATTGCATTATCTCTTATAGTTTCCGAGATATGGACTATCGATAATTTACACCTTTGGCTCTGCTTCTAACTTGGGCCCAAATTGTAAAATGGTCTTATCTATTGGCGATTTCGTTCCAATTCACATTCCAAGTAATATTCGGCATGCTAATTACATTGCCGGTTGCCAAATTGCATTATCTCTTATAGTTTCCGAGATATGGACTATCGATAATTTACACCTTAGGCTCTGCTTCTAACTTGCTCCCAAATTGTAAAATGGTCTTATCTATTGGCGATTTCGTTCCAATTCACATTCCAAGTAATATTCGGCATGCTAATTACATTGCCGGTTGCCAAATTGCATTATCTCTTATAGTTTCCGAGATATGGACTATCGATAATTTACACCTTAGGCTCTGCTTCTAACTTGGGCCCAAATTGTAAAATGGACTTATCTATTGGCGATTTCGTCCCAATTCACATTCCAAGTGATATTCGGCATGCTAATTACATTGCCGGTTGCGAAATTGCATTATCTCTTATAGTTTCCGAGATATGGACTATCAATAATTTACACCTTAGGCTCTGCTTCTAACTTGGGCCCAAATTGTAAAATGGTCTTATCTATTGGCGATTTCGTTCCAATTCACATTCCAAGTAATATTCGGCATGCTAATTACATTGCCGGTTGCCAAATTGCATTATCTCTTATAGTTTCCAA
>NW_027472998.1:0-116978 GCF_030347505.1 Rhynchophorus ferrugineus | reverse complement strand
CCATTTTACAATTTGGGCCCAAGTTAGAAGCAGAGCCTAAGGTGTAAATTATCGATAGTCCATATCTCGGAAACTATAAGAGATAATGCAATTTGGCAACCGGCAATGTAATTAGCATGCCGAATATTACTTGGAATGTGAATTGGAACGAAATCGCCAATAGATAAGACCATTTTACAATTTGGGCCCAAGTTATAAGCAGAGCCTATTTTGTAAATTATCGATAGTCCATATCTCGGAAACTATAAGAGATAATGCAATTTGGCAACCGGCAATGTAATTAGCATGCCGAATATTACTTGGAATGTGAATTGGAACGAAATCGCCAATAGATAAGACCCTTTTACAATTTGGGCCCAAGTTAGAAGCAGAGCCTAAGGTGTAAATTATCGATAGTCCATATCTCGGAAACTATAAGAGATAATGCAATTTGGCAACCGGCAATGTAATTAGCATGCCGAATATTACTTGGAATGTGAATTGGAACGAAATCGCCAATAGATAAGACCATTTTACAATTTGGGCCCAAGTTAGAAGCAGAGCCTAAGGTGTAAATTATCGATAGTCCATATCTCGGAAACTATAAGAGATAATGCAATTTGGCAACCGGCAATGTAATTAGCATGCCGAATATTACTTGGAATGTGAATTGGAACGAAATCGCCAATAGATAAGACCATTTTACAATTTGGGCCCAAGTTATAAGCAGAGCCTATTTTGTAAATTATCGATAGTCCATATCTCGGAAACTATAAGAGATAATGCAATTTGGCAACCGGCAATGTAATTAGCATGCCGAATATTACTTGGAATGTGAATTGGAACGATATCGCCAATAGATAAGACCATTTTACAATTTGGGCCCAAGTTAGAAGCAGAGCCTAAGGTGTAAATTATCGATAGTCCATATCTTGGAAACTATAAGAGATAATTCAATTTGGCAACCGGCAATGTAATTAGCATGCCGAATATTACTTGGAATGTGAATTGGAACGAAATCGCCAATAGATAATACCATTTTACAATTTGGGCCCAAGTTAGAAGCAGAGCCTAAGGTGTAAATTATCGATAGTCCATATCTCGGAAACTATAAGAGTTAATGCAATTTGGCAACCGGCAATGTAATTAGCATGCCGAATATTACTTGGAATGTGAATTGGAACGAAATCGCCAATAGATAAGACCATTTTACAATTTGGGCCCAAGTTAGAAGCAGAGCCTAAGGTGTAAATTATCGATAGTCCATATCTCGGAAACTATAAGAGATAATGCAATTTGGCAACCGGCAATGTAATTAGCATGCCGAATATTACTTGGAATGTGAATTGGAACGATATCGCCAATAGATAAGACCATTTTACAATTTGGGCCCAAGTTAGAAGCAGAGCCTAAGGTGTAAATTATCGATAGTCCATATCTTGGAAACTATAAGAGATAATGCAATTTGGCAACCGGCAATGTAATTAGCATGCCGAATATTACTTGGAATGTGAATTGGAACGAAATCGCCAATAGGTAAGACCATTTTACAATTTGGGCCCAAGTTAGAAGCAGAGCCTAAGGTGTAAATTATCGATAGTCCATATCTCGGAAACTATAAGAGATAATTCAATTTGGCAACCGGCAATGTAATTAGCATGCCGAATATTACTTGGAATGTGAATTGGAACGAAATCGCCAATAGATAATACCATTTTACAATTTGGGCCCAAGTTAGAAGCAGAGCCTAAGGTGTAAATTATCGATAGTCCATATCTCGGAAACTATAAGAGATAATGCAATTTGGCAACCGGCAATGTAATTAGCATGCCGAATATTACTTGGAATGTGAATTGGAACGAAATCGCCAATAGATAAGACCATTTTACAATTTGGGCCCAAGTTAGAAGCAGAGCCTAAGGTGTAAATTATCGATAGTCCATATCTCGGAAACTATAAGAGATAATGCAATTTGGCAACCGGCAATGTAATTAGCATGCCGAATATTACTTGGAATGTGAATTGGAACGAAATCGCCAATAGATAAGACCATTTTACAATTTGGGCCCAAGTTAGAAGCAGAGCCTATGGTGTAAATTATCGATAGTCCATATCTCGGAAACTATAAGAGATAATGCAATTTGGCAACCGGCAATGTAATTAGCATGCCGAATATTACTTGGACTGTGAATTGGAACGAAATCGCCAATAGATAAGACCATTTTAAAATTTGGGCCCAAGTTAGAAGCAGAGCCTAAGGTGTAAATTATCGATAGTCCATATCTCGGAAACTATAAGAGTTAATGCAATTTGGCAACCGGCAATGTAATTAGCATGCCGAATATTACTTGGAATGTGAATTGGAACGAAATCGCCAATAGATAAGACCATTTTACAATTTGGGCCCAAGTTATAAGCAGAGCCTAAGGTGTAAATTATCGATAGTCCATATCTCGGAAACTATAAGAGATAATGCAATTTGGCAACCGGCAATGTAATTAGCATGCCGAATATTACTTGGAATGTGAATTGGAACGAAATCGCCAATAGATAAGACCATTTTACAATTTGGGCCCAAGTTAGAAGCAGAGCCTAAGGTTCGTCCATCGATAGTCCATATCTCGGAAACTATAAGAGATAATGCAATTTCGCAACCGGCAATGTAATTAGCATGCCGAATATTACTTGGAGTGTGAATTGGAACGAAATCGCCAATAGATAAGACCATTTTACAATTTGGGCCCAAGTTAGAAGCAGAGCCTAAGGTGTAAATTATCGATAGTCCATATCTCGGAAACTATAAGAGATAATGCAATTTGGCAACCGGCAATATAATTAGCATGCCGAACATTACTTGGAATGTGAATTGGAACGAAATCGCCAATAGATAAGACCATTTTACAATTTTTGCCCAAGTTAGAAGCAGAGCCTAAGGTGTAAATTATCGATAGTCCATATCTCGGAAACTATAAGAGATAATGCAATTTGGCAACCGGCAATGTAATTAGCATGCCGAATATTACTTGGAATGTGAATTAGAACGAAATCGCCAATAGATAAGACCATTTTACAATTTGGGCCCAAGTTAGAAGCAGAGCCTAAGGTGTAAATTATCGATAGTCCATATCTCGGAAACTATAAGAGATAATGCAATTTGGCAACCGGCAATGTAATTAGCATGCCGAATATTACTTGGATTGTGAATTGGAACGAAATCGCCAATAGGTAAGACCATTTTACAATTTGGGCCCAAGTTAGAAGCAGAGCCTAAGGTGTAAATTATCGATAGTCCATATCTCGGAAACTATAAGAGATAATTCAATTTGGCAACCGGCAATGTAATTAGCATGCCGAATATTACTTGGAATGTGAATTGGAACGAAATCGCCAATAGATAAGACCATTTTACAATTTGGGCCCAAGTTAGAAGCAGAGCCTAAGGTGTAAATTATCGATAGTCCATATCTCGGAAACAATAAGAGATAATGCAATTTGGCAACCGGCAATGTAATTAGCATGCCGAATATTACTTGGAATGTGAATTGGAACGAAATCGCCAATAGATAAGACCATTTTACAAATTGGGCCCAAGTTAGAAGCAGAGCCTAAGGTGTAAATTATCGATAGTCCATATCTCGGAAACTATAAGAGATAATGCAATTTGGCAACCGGCAATGTAATTAGCATGCCGAATATTACTTGGAATGTGAATTGGAACGAAATCGCCAATAGATAAGACCATTTTACAATTTGGGCCCAAGTTAGAAGCAGAGCCTATGGTGTAAATTATCGATAGTCCTTATCTCGGAAACTATAAGAGATAATGCAATTTGGCAACCGGCAATGTAATTAGCATGCCGAATATTACTTGGAATGTGAATTGGAACGAAATCGCCAATAGATAAGACCATTTTAAAATTTGGGCCCAAGTTAGAAGCAGAGCCTAAGGTGTAAATTATCGATAGTCCATATCTCGGAAACTATAAGAGTTAATGCAATTTGGCAACCGGCAATGTAATTAGCATGCCGAATATTACTTGGAATGTGAATTGGAACGAAATCGCCAATAGATAAGACCATTTTACAATTTGGGCCCAAGTTATAAGCAGAGCCTAAGGTGTAAATTATCGATAGTCCATATCTCGGAAACTATAAGAGATAATGCAATTTGGCAACCGGCAATGTAATTAGCATGCCGAATATTACTTGGAATGTGAATTGGAACGAAATCGCCAATAGATAAGACCATTTTACAATTTGGGCCCAAGTTAGAAGCAGAGCCTAAGGTGTAAATTATCGATAGTCCATATCTCGGAAACTATAAGAGATAATGCAATTTGGCAACCGGCAATGTAATTAGCATGCCGAATATTACTTGGAGTGTGAATTGGAACGAAATCGCCAATAGATAAGACCATTTTACAATTTGGGCCCAAGTTAGAAGCAGAGCCTAAGGTGTAAATTATCGATAGTCCATATCTCGGAAACTATAAGAGATAATGCAATTTGGCAACCGGCAATGTAATTAGCATGCCGAACATTACTTGGAATGTGAATTGGAACGAAATCGCCAATAGATAAGACCATTTTACAATTTTTGCCCAAGTTAGAAGCAGAGCCTAAGGTGTAAATTATCGATAGTCCATATCTCGGAAACTATAAGAGATAATGCAATTTGGCAACCGGCAATGTAATTAGCATGCCGAATATTACTTGGAATGTGAATTGGAACGAAATCGCCAATAGATAAGACCATTTTACAATTTGGGCCCAAGTTAGAAGCAGAGCCTAAGGTGTAAATTATCGATAGTCCATATCTCGGAAACTATAAGAGATAATGCAATTTGGCAACCGGCAATGTAATTAGCATGCCGAATATTACTTGGAATGTGAATTAGAACGAAATCGCCAATAGGTAAGACCATTTTACGATTTGGGCCCAAGTTAGAAGCAGAGCCTAAAGTGTAAATTATCGATAGTCCATATCTCGGAAACTATAAGAGATAATTCAATTTGGCAACCGGCAATGTAATTAGCATGCCGAATATTACTTGGAATGTGAATTGGAACGAAATCGCCAATAGATAACACCATTTTACAATTTGGGCCCAAGTTAGAAGCAGAGCCTAAGGTGTAAATTATCAATAGTCCATATCTCGGAAACTATAAGAGATAATGCAATTTGGCAACCGGCAATGTAATTAGCATGCCGAATATTACTTGGAATGTGAATTGGGACGAAATCGCCAATAGATAAGACCATTTTACAATTTGGGCCCAAGTTAGAAGCAGAGCCTAAGGTGTAAATTATCGATAGTCCATATCTCGGAAACTATAAGAGATAATGCAATTTGGCAACCGGCAATGTAATTAGCATGCCGAATATTACTTGGAATGTGAATTGGAACGAAATCGCCAATAGATAAGACCATTTTACAATTTGGGCCCAAGTTAGAAGCAGAGCCTAAGGTGTAAATTATCGATAGTCCATATCTCGGAAACTATAAGAGATAATGCAATTTGGCAACCGGCAATGTAATTAGCATGCCGAATATTACTTGGAATGTGAATTGGAACGAAATCGCCAATAGGTAAGACCATTTTACAATTTGGGCCCAAGTTAGAAGCAGAGCCTAAGGTGTAAATTATCGATAGTCCATATCTCGGAAACTATAAGAGATAATTCAATTTGGCAACCGGCAATGTAATTAGCATGCCGAATATTACTTGGAATGTGAATTGGAACGAAATCGCCAATAGATAAGACCATTTTACAATTTGGGCCCAAGTTAGAAGCAGAGCCTAAGGTGTAAATTATCGATAGTCCATATCTCGGAAACTATAAGAGATAATGCAATTTGGCAACCGGCAATGTAATTAGCATGCCGAATATTACTTGGAATGTGAATTGGAACGAAATCGCCAATAGATAAGACCATTTTACAATTTGGGCCCAAGTTAGAAGCAGAGCCTAAGGTGTAAATTATCGATAGTCCATATCTCGGAAACTATAAGAGATAATGCAATTTGGCAACCGGCAATGTAATTAGCATGCCGAATATTACTTGGAATGTGAATTGGAACGAAATCGCCAATAGATAAGACCATTCTACAATTTGGGCCCAAGTTAGAAGCAGAGCCTATGGTGTAAATTATCGATAGTCCATATCTCGGAAACTATAAGAGATAATGCAATTTGGCAACCGGCAATGTAATTAGCATGCCGAATATTACTTGGAATGTGAATTGGAACGAAATCGCCAATAGATAAGACCATTTTACAATTTGGGCCCAAGTTAGAAGCAGAGTCTAAGGTGTAAATTATCGATAGTCCATATCTCGGAAACTATAAGAGATAATGCAATTTGGCAACCGGCAATGTAATTAGCATGCCGAATATTACTTGGAATGTGAATTGGAACGAAATCGCCAATAGATAAGACCATTTTACAATTTGGGCCCAAGTTAGAAGCAGAGCCTAAGGTGTAAATTATTGATAGTCCATATCTCGGAAACTATAAGAGATAATGCAATTTCGCAACCGGCAATGTAATTAGCATGCCGAATATCACTTGGAATGTGAATTGGGACGAAATCGCCAATAGATAAGACCATTTTACAATTTGGGCCCAAGTTAGAAGCAGAGCCTAAGGTGTAAATTATCGATAGTCCATATCTCGGAAACTATAAGAGATAATGCAATTTGGCAACCGGCAATGTAATTAGCATGCCGAATATTACTTGGAATGTGAATTGGAACGAAATCGCCAATAGATAAGACCATTTTACAATTTGGGCCCAAGTTAGAAGCAGAGCCTAAGGTGTAAATTATCGATAGTCCATATCTCGGAAACTATAAGAGATAATGCAATTTGGCAACCGGCAATGTAATTAGCATGCCGAATATTACTTGGAATGTGAATTGGAACGAAATCGCCAATAGGTAAGACCATTTTACAATTTGGGCCCAAGTTAGAAGCAGAGCCTAAGGTGTAAATTATCGATAGTCCATATCTCGGAAATTATAAGAGATAATTCAATTTGGCAACCGGCAATGTAATTAGCATGCCGAATATTACTTGGAATGTGAATTGGAACGAAATCGCCAATAGATAAGACCATTTTACAATTTGGGCCCAAGTTAGAAGCAGAGCCTAAGGTGTAAATTATCGATAGTCCATATCTCGGAAACTATAAGAGATAATGCAATTTGGCAACCGGCAATGTAATTAGCATGCCGAATATTACTTGGAATGTGAATTGGAACGAAATCGCCAATAGATAAGACCATTTTACAATTTGGGCCCAAGTTAGAAGCAGAGCCTAAGGTGTAAATTATCGATAGTCCATATCTCGGAAACTATAAGAGATAATGCAATTTGGCAACCGGCAATGTAATTAGCATGCCGAATATTACTTGGAATGTGAATTGGAACGAAATCGCCAATAGATAAGACCATTTTACAATTTGGGCCCAAGTTAGAAGCAGAGCCTATGGTGTAAATTATCGATAGTCCATATCTCGGAAACTATAAGAGATAATGCAATTTGGCAACCGGCAATGTAATTAGCATGCCGAATATTACTTGGAATGTGAATTGGAACGAAATCGCCAATAGATAAGACCATTTTACAATTTGGGCCCAAGTTAGAAGCAGAGCCTAAGGTGTAAATTATCGATAGTCCATATCTCGGAAACTATAAGAGATAATGCAATTTGGCAACCGGCAATGTAATTAGCATGCCGAATATTACTTGGAATGTGAATTGGAACGAAATCGCCAATAGATAAGACCATTTTACAATTTGGGCCCAAGTTAGAAGCAGAGCCTAAGGTGTAAATTATCGATAGTCCATATCTCGGAAACTATAAGAGATAATGCAATTTGGCAACCGGCAATGTAATTAGCATGCCGAATATTACTTGGAATGTGAATTGGAACGAAATCGCCAATAGATAAGACCATTTTACAATTTGGGCCCAAGTTAGAAGCAGAGCCTATGGTGTAAATTATCGATAGTCCATATCTCGGAAACTATAAGAGATAATGCAATTTGGCAACCGGCAATGTAATTAGCATGCCGAATATTACTTGGAATGTGAATTGGAACGAAATCGCCAATAGATAAGACCATTTTAAAATTTGGGCCCAAGTTAGAAGCAGAGCCTAAGGTGTAAATTATCGATAGTCCATATCTCGGAAACTATAAGAGTTAATGCAATTTGGCAACCGGCAATGTAATTAGCATGCCGAATATTACTTGGAATGTGAATTGGAACGAAATCGCCAATAGATAAGACCATTTTACAATTTGGGCCCAAGTTATAAGCAGAGCCTAAGGTGTAAATTATCGATAGTCCATATCTCGGAAACTATAAGAGATAATGCAATTTGGCAACCGGCAATGTAATTAGCATGCCGAATATTACTTGGAATGTGAATTGGAACGAAATCGCCAATAGATAAGACCATTTTACAATTTGGGCCCAAGTTAGAAGCAGAGCCTAAGGTGTAAATTATCGATAGTCCATATCTCGGAAACTATAAGAGATAATGCAATTTCGCAACCGGCAATGTAATTAGCATGCCGAATATTACTTGGAGTGTGAATTGGAACGAAATCGCCAATAGATAAGACCATTTTACAATTTGGGCCCAAGTTAGAAGCAGAGCCTAAGGTGTAAATTATCGATAGTCCATATCTCGGAAACTATAAGAGATAATGCAATTTGGCAACCGGCAATGTAATTAGCATGCCGAACATTACTTGGAATGTGAATTGGAACGAAATCGCCAATAGATAAGACCATTTTACAATTTTTGCCCAAGTTAGAAGCAGAGCCTATGGTGTAAATTATCGATAGTCCATATCTCGGAAACTATAAGAGATAATGCAATTTGGCAACCGGCAATGTAATTAGCATGCCGAATATTACTTGGAATGTGAATTAGAACGAAATCGCCAATAGATAAGACCATTTTACAATTTGGGCCCAAGTTAGAAGCAGAGCCTAAGGTGTAAATTATCGATAGTCCATATCTCGGAAACTATAAGAGATAATGCAATTTGGCAACCGGCAATGTAATTAGCATGCCGAATATTACTTGGAATGTGAATTGGAACGAAATCGCCAATAGGTAAGACCATTTTACAATTTGGGCCCAAGTTAGAAGCAGAGCCTAAGGTGTAAATTATCGATAGTCCATATCTCGGAAACTATAAGAGATAATTCAATTTGGCAACCGGCAATGTAATTAGCATGCCGAATATTACTTGGAATGTGAATTGGAACGAAATCGCCAATAGATAATACCATTTTACAATTTGGGCCCAAGTTAGAAGCAGAGCCTAAGGTGTAAATTATCGATAGTCCATATCTCGGAAACTATAAGAGATAATGCAATTTGGCAACCGGCAATGTAATTAGCATGCCGAATATTACTTGGAATGTGAATTGGAACGAAATCGCCAATAGATAAGACCATTTTACAATTTGGGCCCAAGTTAGAAGCAGAGCCTAAGGTGTAAATTATCGATAGTCCATATCTCGGAAACTATAAGAGATAATGCAATTTGGCAACCGGCAATGTAATTAGCATGCCGAATATTACTTGGAATGTGAATTGGAACGAAATCGCCAATAGATAAGACCATTTTACAATTTGGGCCCAAGTTAGAAGCAGAGCCTATGGTGTAAATTATCGATAGTCCATATCTCGGAAACTATAAGAGATAATGCAATTTGGCAACCGGCAATGTAATTAGCATGCCGAATATTACTTGGAAAGTGAATTGGAACGAAATCGCCAATAGATAAGACCATTTTAAAATTTGGGCCCAAGTTAGAAGCAGAGCCTAAGGTGTAAATTATCGATAGTCCATATCTCGGAAACTATAAGAGTTAATGCAATTTGGCAACCGGCAATGTAATTAGCGTGCCGAATATTACTTGGAATGTGAATTGGAACGAAATCGCCAATAGATAAGACCATTTTACAATTTGGGCCCAAGTTATAAGCAGAGCCTAAGGTGTAAATTATCGATAGTCCATATCTCGGAAACTATAAGAGATAATGCAATTTGGCAACCGGCAATGTAATTAGCGTGCCGAATATTACTTGGAATGTGAATTGGAACGAAATCGCCAATAGATAAGACCATTTTACAATTTGGGCCCAAGTTATAAGCAGAGCCTAAGGTGTAAATTATCGATAGTCCATATCTCGGAAACTATAAGAGATAATGCAATTTGGCAACCGGCAGTGTAATTAGCATGCCGAATATTACTTGGAATGTGAATTGGAACGAAATCGCCAATAGATAAGACCATTTTACAATTTGGGCCCAAGTTAGAAGCAGAGCCTAAGGTGTAAATTATTGATAGTCCATATCTCGGAAACTATAAGAGATAATGCAATTTCGCAACCGGCAATGTAATTAGCATGCCGAATATCACTTGGAATGTGAATTGGGACGAAATCGCCAATAGATAAGACCATTTTACAATTTGGGCCCAAGTTATAAGCAGAGCCTAAGGTGTAAATTATCGATAGTCCATATCTCGGAAACTATAAGAGATAATGCAATTTGGCAACCGGCAATGTAATTAGCGTGCCGAATATTACTTGGAATGTGAATTGGAACGAAATCGCCAATAGATAAGACCATTTTACAATTTGGGCCCAAGTTATAAGCAGAGCCTAAGGTGTAAATTATCGATAGTCCATATCTCGGAAACTATAAGAGATAATGCAATTTGGCAACCGGCAGTGTAATTAGCATGCCGAATATTACTTGGAATGTGAATTGGAACGAAATCGCCAATAGATAAGACCATTTTACAATTTGGGCCCAAGTTAGAAGCAGAGCCTAAGGTGTAAATTATCGATAGTCCATATCTCGGAAACTGTAAGAGTTAATGCAATTTGGCAACCGGCAATGTAATTAGCATGCCGAATATTACTTGGAATGTGAATTGGAACGAAATCGCCAATAGATAAGACCATTTTACAATTTGGGCCCAAGTTAGAAGCAGAGCCTAAGGTGTAAATTATCGATAGTCCATATCTCGGAAACTATAAGAGATAATGCAATTTGGCAACCGGCAATGTAATTAGCATGCCGAATATTACTTGGAATGTGAATTGGAACGATATCGCCAATAGATAAGACCATTTTACAATTTGGGCCCAAGTTAGAAGCAGAGCCTAAGGTGTAAATTATCGATAGTCCATATCTCGGAAACTATAAGAGTTAATGCAATTTGGCAACCGGCAATGTAATTAGCGTGCCGAATATTACTTGGAATGTGAATTGGAACGAAATCGCCAATAGATAAGACCATTTTACAATTTGGGCCCAAGTTAGAAGCAGAGCCTAAGGTGTAAATTATTGATAGTCCATATCTCGGAAACTATAAGAGATAATGCAATTTCGCAACCGGCAATGTAATTAGCATGCCGAATATCACTTGGAATGTGAATTGGGACGAAATCGCCAATAGATAAGACCATTTTACAATTTGGGCCCAAGTTATAAGCAGAGCCTAAGGTGTAAATTATCGATAGTCCATATCTCGGAAACTATAAGAGATAATGCAATTTGGCAACCGGCAATGTAATTAGCGTGCCGAATATTACTTGGAATGTGAATTGGAACGAAATCGCCAATAGATAAGACCATTTTACAATTTGGGCCCAAGTTATAAGCAGAGCCTAAGGTGTAAATTATCGATAGTCCATATCTCGGAAACTATAAGAGATAATGCAATTTGGCAACCGGCAGTGTAATTAGCATGCCGAATATTACTTGGAATGTGAATTGGAACGAAATCGCCAATAGATAAGACCATTTTACAATTTGGGCCCAAGTTAGAAGCAGAGCCTAAGGTGTAAATTATCGATAGTCCATGTCTCGGAAACTGTAAGAGTTAATGCAATTTGGCAACCGGCAATGTAATTAGCATGCCGAATATTACTTGGAATGTGAATTGGAACGAAATCGCTAATAGATAAGACCATTTTACAATTTGGGCCCAAGTTAGAAGCAGAGCCTAAGGTGTAAATTATCGATAGTCCATATCTCGGAAACTATAAGAGATAATGCAATTTGGCAACCGGCAATGTAATTAGCATGCCGAATATTACTTGGAATGTGAATTGGAACGATATCGCCAATAGATAAGACCATTTTACAATTTGGGCCCAAGTTAGAAGCAGAGCCTAAGGTGTAAATTATCGATAGTCCATATCTTGGAAACTATAAGAGATAATGCAATTTGGCAACCGGCAATGTAATTAGCATGCCGAATATTACTTGGAATGTGAATTGGAACGAAATCGCCAATAGGTAAGACCATTTTACAATTTGGGCCCAAGTTATAAGCAGAGCCTAAGGTGTAAATTATCGATAGTCCATATCTCGGAAACTATAAGAGATAATGCAATTTGGCAACCGGCAGTGTAATTAGCATGCCGAATATTACTTGGAATGTGAATTGGAACGAAATCGCCAATAGATAAGACCATTTTACAATTTGGGCCCAAGTTAGAAGCAGAGCCTAAGGTGTAAATTATTGATAGTCCATATCTCGGAAACTATAAGAGATAATGCAATTTCGCAACCGGCAATGTAATTAGCATGCCGAATATCACTTGGAATGTGAATTGGGACGAAATCGCCAATAGATAAGACCATTTTACAATTTGGGCCCAAGTTAGAAGCAGAGCCTAAGGTGTAAATTATCGATAGTCCATATCTCGGAAACTATAAGAGATAATTCAATTTGGCAACCGGCAATGTAATTAGCATGCCGAATATTACTTGGAATGTGAATTGGAACGAAATCGCCAATAGATAATACCATTTTACAATTTGGGCCCAAGTTAGAAGCAGAGCCTAAGGTGTAAATTATCGATAGTCCATATCTCGGAAACTATAAGAGATAATGCAATTTGGCAACCGGCAATGTAATTAGCATGCCGAATATTACTTGGAATGTGAATTGGAACGAAATCGCCAATAGATAAGACCATTTTACAATTTGGGCCCAAGTTAGAAGCAGAGCCTAAGGTGTAAATTATCGATAGTCCATATCTCGGAAACTATAAGAGATAATGCAATTTGGCAACCGGCAATGTAATTAGCATGCCGAATATTACTTGGAATGTGAATTGGAACGAAATCGCCAATAGATAAGACCATTTTACAATTTGGGCCCAAATTAGAAGCAGAGCCTATGGTGTAAATTATCGATAGTCCATATCTCGGAAACTATAAGAGATAATGCAATTTGGCAACCGGCAATGTAATTAGCATGCCGAATATTACTTGGAAAGTGAATTGGAACGAAATCGCCAATAGATAAGACCATTTTAAAATTTGGGCCCAAGTTAGAAGCAGAGCCTAAGGTGTAAATTATCGATAGTCCATATCTCGGAAACTATAAGAGTTAATGCAATTTGGCAACCGGCAATGTAATTAGCGTGCCGAATATTACTTGGAATGTGAATTGGAACGAAATCGCCAATAGATAAGACCATTTTACAATTTGGGCCCAAGTTATAAGCAGAGCCTAAGGTGTAAATTATCGATAGTCCATATCTCGGAAACTATAAGAGATAATGCAATTTGGCAACCGGCAATGTAATTAGCGTGCCGAATATTACTTGGAATGTGAATTGGAACGAAATCGCCAATAGATAAGACCATTTTACAATTTGGGCCCAAGTTATAAGCAGAGCCTAAGGTGTAAATTATCGATAGTCCATATCTCGGAAACTATAAGAGATAATGCAATTTGGCAACCGGCAGTGTAATTAGCATGCCGAATATTACTTGGAATGTGAATTGGAACGAAATCGCCAATAGATAAGACCATTTTACAATTTGGGCCCAAGTTAGAAGCAGAGCCTAAGGTGTAAATTATTGATAGTCCATATCTCGGAAACTATAAGAGATAATGCAATTTCGCAACCGGCAATGTAATTAGCATGCCGAATATCACTTGGAATGTGAATTGGGACGAAATCGCCAATAGATAAGACCATTTTACAATTTGGGCCCAAGTTATAAGCAGAGCCTAAGGTGTAAATTATCGATAGTCCATATCTCGGAAACTATAAGAGATAATGCAATTTGGCAACCGGCAATGTAATTAGCGTGCCGAATATTACTTGGAATGTGAATTGGAACGAAATCGCCAATAGATAAGACCATTTTACAATTTGGGCCCAAGTTATAAGCAGAGCCTAAGGTGTAAATTATCGATAGTCCATATCTCGGAAACTATAAGAGATAATGCAATTTGGCAACCGGCAGTGTAATTAGCATGCCGAATATTACTTGGAATGTGAATTGGAACGAAATCGCCAATAGATAAGACCATTTTACAATTTGGGCCCAAGTTAGAAGCAGAGCCTAAGGTGTAAATTATCGATAGTCCATATCTCGGAAACTGTAAGAGTTAATGCAATTTGGCAACCGGCAATGTAATTAGCATGCCGAATATTACTTGGAATGTGAATTGGAACGAAATCGCCAATAGATAAGACCATTTTACAATTTGGGCCCAAGTTAGAAGCAGAGCCTAAGGTGTAAATTATCGATAGTCCATATCTCGGAAACTATAAGAGATAATGCAATTTGGCAACCGGCAATGTAATTAGCATGCCGAATATTACTTGGAATGTGAATTGGAACGATATCGCCAATAGATAAGACCATTTTACAATTTGGGCCCAAGTTAGAAGCAGAGCCTAAGGTGTAAATTATCGATAGTCCATATCTCGGAAACTATAAGAGTTAATGCAATTTGGCAACCGGCAATGTAATTAGCGTGCCGAATATTACTTGGAATGTGAATTGGAACGAAATCGCCAATAGATAAGACCATTTTACAATTTGGGCCCAAGTTAGAAGCAGAGCCTAAGGTGTAAATTATTGATAGTCCATATCTCGGAAACTATAAGAGATAATGCAATTTCGCAACCGGCAATGTAATTAGCATGCCGAATATCACTTGGAATGTGAATTGGGACGAAATCGCCAATAGATAAGACCATTTTACAATTTGGGCCCAAGTTATAAGCAGAGCCTAAGGTGTAAATTATCGATAGTCCATATCTCGGAAACTATAAGAGATAATGCAATTTGGCAACCGGCAATGTAATTAGCGTGCCGAATATTACTTGGAATGTGAATTGGAACGAAATCGCCAATAGATAAGACCATTTTACAATTTGGGCCCAAGTTATAAGCAGAGCCTAAGGTGTAAATTATCGATAGTCCATATCTCGGAAACTATAAGAGATAATGCAATTTGGCAACCGGCAGTGTAATTAGCATGCCGAATATTACTTGGAATGTGAATTGGAACGAAATCGCCAATAGATAAGACCATTTTACAATTTGGGCCCAAGTTAGAAGCAGAGCCTAAGGTGTAAATTATCGATAGTCCATGTCTCGGAAACTGTAAGAGTTAATGCAATTTGGCAACCGGCAATGTAATTAGCATGCCGAATATTACTTGGAATGTAAATTGGAACGAAATCGCCAATAGATAAGACCATTTTACAATTTGGGCCCAAGTTAGAAGCAGAGCCTAAGGTGTAAATTATCGATAGTCCATATCTCGGAAACTATAAGAGATAATGCAATTTGGCAACCGGCAATGTAATTAGCATGCCGAATATTACTTGGAATGTGAATTGGAACGATATCGCCAATAGATAAGACCATTTTACAATTTGGGCCCAAGTTAGAAGCAGAGCCTAAGGTGTAAATTATCGATAGTCCATATCTTGGAAACTATAAGAGATAATGCAATTTGGCAACCGGCAATGTAATTAGCATGCCGAATATTACTTGGAATGTAAATTGGAACGAAATCGCCAATAGGTAAGACCATTTTACAATTTGGGCCCAAGTTAGAAGCAGAGCCTAAGGTGTAAATTATCGATAGTCCATATCTCGGAAACTATAAGAGATAATTCAATTTGGCAACCGGCAATGTAATTAGCATGCCGAATATTACTTGGAATGTGAATTGGAACGAAATCGCCAATAGATAATACCATTTTACAATTTGGGCCCAAGTTAGAAGCAGAGCCTAAGGTGTAAATTATCGATAGTCCATATCTCGGAAACTATAAGAGATAATGCAATTTGGCAACCGGCAATGTAATTAGCATGCCGAATATTACTTGGAATGTGAATTGGAACGATATCGCCAATAGATAAGACCATTTTACAATTTGGGCCCAAGTTAGAAGCAGAGCCTAAGGTGTAAATTATCGATAGTCCATATCTCGGAAACTATAAGAGTTAATGCAATTTGGCAACCGGCAATGTAATTAGCGTGCCGAATATTACTTGGAATGTGAATTGGAACGAAATCGCCAATAGATAAGACCATTTTACAATTTGGGCCCAAGTTATAAGCAGAGCCTAAGGTGTAAATTATCGATAGTCCATATCTCGGAAACTATAAGAGATAATGCAATTTGGCAACCGGCAATGTAATTAGCGTGCCGAATATTACTTGGAATGTGAATTGGAACGAAATCGCCAATAGATAAGACCATTTTACAATTTGGGCCCAAGTTATAAGCAGAGCCTAAGGTGTAAATTATCGATAGTCCATATCTCGGAAACTATAAGAGATAATGCAATTTGGCAACCGGCAGTGTAATTAGCATGCCGAATATTACTTGGAATGTGAATTGGAACGAAATCGCCAATAGATAAGACCATTTTACAATTTGGGCCCAAGTTAGAAGCAGAGCCTAAGGTGTAAATTATTGATAGTCCATATCTCGGAAACTATAAGAGATAATGCAATTTCGCAACCGGCAATGTAATTAGCATGCCGAATATCACTTGGAATGTGAATTGGGACGAAATCGCCAATAGATAAGACCATTTTACAATTTGGGCCCAAGTTATAAGCAGAGCCTAAGGTGTAAATTATCGATAGTCCATATCTCGGAAACTATAAGAGATAATGCAATTTGGCAACCGGCAGTGTAATTAGCATGCCGAATATTACTTGGAATGTGAATTGGAACGAAATCGCCAATAGATAAGACCATTTTACAATTTGGGCCCAAGTTAGAAGCAGAGCCTAAGGTGTAAATTATTGATAGTCCATATCTCGGAAACTATAAGAGATAATGCAATTTCGCAACCGGCAATGTAATTAGCATGCCGAATATCACTTGGAATGTGAATTGGGACGAAATCGCCAATAGATAAGACCATTTTACAATTTGGGCCCAAGTTATAAGCAGAGCCTAAGGTGTAAATTATCGATAGTCCATATCTCGGAAACTATAAGAGATAATGCAATTTGGCAACCGGCAATGTAATTAGCGTGCCGAATATTACTTGGAATGTGAATTGGAACGAAATCGCCAATAGATAAGACCATTTTACAATTTGGGCCCAAGTTATAAGCAGAGCCTAAGGTGTAAATTATCGATAGTCCATATCTCGGAAACTATAAGAGATAATGCAATTTGGCAACCGGCAGTGTAATTAGCATGCCGAATATTACTTGGAATGTGAATTGGAACGAAATCGCCAATAGATAAGACCATTTTACAATTTGGGCCCAAGTTAGAAGCAGAGCCTAAGGTGTAAATTATCGATAGTCCATATCTCGGAAACTGTAAGAGTTAATGCAATTTGGCAACCGGCAATGTAATTAGCATGCCGAATATTACTTGGAATGTGAATTGGAACGAAATCGCCAATAGATAAGACCATTTTACAATTTGGGCCCAAGTTAGAAGCAGAGCCTAAGGTGTAAATTATCGATAGTCCATATCTCGGAAACTATAAGAGATAATGCAATTTGGCAACCGGCAATGTAATTAGCATGCCGAATATTACTTGGAATGTGAATTGGAACGATATCGCCAATAGATAAGACCATTTTACAATTTGGGCCCAAGTTAGAAGCAGAGCCTAAGGTGTAAATTATCGATAGTCCATATCTCGGAAACTATAAGAGTTAATGCAATTTGGCAACCGGCAATGTAATTAGCGTGCCGAATATTACTTGGAATGTGAATTGGAACGAAATCGCCAATAGATAAGACCATTTTACAATTTGGGCCCAAGTTATAAGCAGAGCCTAAGGTGTAAATTATCGATAGTCCATATCTCGTAAACTATAAGAGATAATGCAATTTGGCAACCGGCAATGTAATTAGCGTGCCGAATATTACTTGGAATGTGAATTGGAACGAAATCGCCAATAGATAAGACCATTTTACAATTTGGGCCCAAGTTATAAGCAGAGCCTAAGGTGTAAATTATCGATAGTCCATATCTCGGAAACTATAAGAGATAATGCAATTTGGCAACCGGCAGTGTAATTAGCATGCCGAATATTACTTGGAATGTGAATTGGAACGAAATCGCCAATAGATAAGACCATTTTACAATTTGGGCCCAAGTTAGAAGCAGAGCCTAAGGTGTAAATTATTGATAGTCCATATCTCGGAAACTATAAGAGATAATGCAATTTCGCAACCGGCAATGTAATTAGCATGCCGAATATCACTTGGAATGTGAATTGGGACGAAATCGCCAATAGATAAGACCATTTTACAATTTGGGCCCAAGTTATAAGCAGAGCCTAAGGTGTAAATTATCGATAGTCCATATCTCGGAAACTATAAGAGATAATGCAATTTGGCAACCGGCAATGTAATTAGCGTGCCGAATATTACTTGGAATGTGAATTGGAACGAAATCGCCAATAGATAAGACCATTTTACAATTTGGGCCCAAGTTATAAGCAGAGCCTAAGGTGTAAATTATCGATAGTCCATATCTCGGAAACTATAAGAGATAATGCAATTTGGCAACCGGCAGTGTAATTAGCATGCCGAATATTACTTGGAATGTGAATTGGAACGAAATCGCCAATAGATAAGACCATTTTACAATTTGGGCCCAAGTTAGAAGCAGAGCCTAAGGTGTAAATTATCGATAGTCCATATCTCGGAAACTGTAAGAGTTAATGCAATTTGGCAACCGGCAATGTAATTAGCATGCCGAATATTACTTGGAATGTGAATTGGAACGAAATCGCCAATAGATAAGACCATTTTACAATTTGGGCCCAAGTTAGAAGCAGAGCCTAAGGTGTAAATTATCGATAGTCCATATCTCGGAAACTATAAGAGATAATGCAATTTGGCAACCGGCAATGTAATTAGCATGCCGAATATTACTTGGAATGTGAATTGGAACGATATCGCCAATAGATAAGACCATTTTACAATTTGGGCCCAAGTTAGAAGCAGAGCCTAAGGTGTAAATTATCGATAGTCCATATCTTGGAAACTATAAGAGATAATGCAATTTGGCAACCGGCAATGTAATTAGCATGCCGAATATTACTTGGAATGTGAATTGGAACGAAATCGCCAATAGATAAGACCATTTTACAATTTGGGCCCAAGTTAGAAGCAGAGCCTAAGGTGTAAATTATCGATAGTCCATATCTCGGAAACTATAAGAGATAATGCAATTTGGCAACCGGCAATGTAATTAGCATGCCGAATATTACTTGGAATGTGAATTGGAACGATATCGCCAATAGATAAGACCATTTTACAATTTGGGCCCAAGTTAGAAGCAGAGCCTAAGGTGTAAATTATCGATAGTCCATATCTCGGAAACTATAAGAGTTAATGCAATTTGGCAACCGGCAATGTAATTAGCGTGCCGAATACTACTTGGAATGTGAATTGGAACGAAATCGCCAATAGATAAGACCATTTTACAATTTGGGCCCAAGTTATAAGCAGAGCCTAAGGTGTAAATTATCGATAGTCCATATCTCGTAAACTATAAGAGATAATGCAATTTGGCAACCGGCAATGTAATTAGCGTGCCGAATATTACTTGGAATGTGAATTGGAACGAAATCGCCAATAGATAAGACCATTTTACAATTTGGGCCCAAGTTATAAGCAGAGCCTAAGGTGTAAATTATCGATAGTCCATATCTCGGAAACTATAAGAGATAATGCAATTTGGCAACCGGCAGTGTAATTAGCATGCCGAATATTACTTGGAATGTGAATTGGAACGAAATCGCCAATAGATAAGACCATTTTACAATTTGGGCCCAAGTTAGAAGCAGAGCCTAAGGTGTAAATTATTGATAGTCCATATCTCGGAAACTATAAGAGATAATGCAATTTCGCAACCGGCAATGTAATTAGCATGCCGAATATCACTTGGAATGTGAATTGGGACGAAATCGCCAATAGATAAGACCATTTTACAATTTGGGCCCAAGTTATAAGCAGAGCCTAAGGTGTAAATTATCGATAGTCCATATCTCGGAAACTATAAGAGATAATGCAATTTGGCAACCGGCAATGTAATTAGCGTGCCGAATATTACTTGGAATGTGAATTGGAACGAAATCGCCAATAGATAAGACCATTTTACAATTTGGGCCCAAGTTATAAGCAGAGCCTAAGGTGTAAATTATCGATAGTCCATATCTCGGAAACTATAAGAGATAATGCAATTTGGCAACCGGCAGTGTAATTAGCATGCCGAATATTACTTGGAATGTGAATTGGAACGAAATCGCCAATAGATAAGACCATTTTACAATTTGGGCCCAAGTTAGAAGCAGAGCCTAAGGTGTAAATTATCGATAGTCCATATCTCGGAAACTGTAAGAGTTAATGCAATTTGGCAACCGGCAATGTAATTAGCATGCCGAATATTACTTGGAATGTGAATTGGAACGAAATCGCCAATAGATAAGACCGTTTTACAATTTGGGCCCAAGTTAGAAGCAGAGCCTAAGGTGTAAATTATCGATAGTCCATATCTCGGAAACTATAAGAGATAATGCAATTTGGCAACCGGCAATGTAATTAGCATGCCGAATATTACTTGGAATGTGAATTGGAACGATATCGCCAATAGATAAGACCATTTTACAATTTGGGCCCAAGTTAGAAGCAGAGCCTAAGGTGTAAATTATCGATAGTCCATATCTTGGAAACTATAAGAGATAATGCAATTTGGCAACCGGCAATGTAATTAGCATGCCGAATATTACTTGGAATGTGAATTGGAACGAAATCGCCAATAGGTAAGACCATTTTACAATTTGGGCCCAAGTTAGAAGCAGAGCCTAAGGTGTAAATTATCGATAGTCCATATCTCGGAAACTATAAGAGATAATTCAATTTGGCAACCGGCAATGTAATTAGCATGCCGAATATTACTTGGAATGTGAATTGGAACGAAATCGCCAATAGATAATACCATTTTACAATTTGGGCCCAAGTTAGAAGCAGAGCCTAAGGTGTAAATTATCGATAGTCCATATCTCGGAAACTATAAGAGTTAATGCAATTTGGCAACCGGCAATGTAATTAGCATGCCGAATATTACTTGGAATGTGAATTGGAACGAAATCGCCAATAGATAAGACCATTTTACAATTTGGGCCCAAGTTAGAAGCAGAGCCTAAGGTGTAAATTATCGATAGTCCATATCTCGGAAACTATAAGAGATAATGCAATTTGGCAACCGGCAATGTAATTAGCATGCCGAATATTACTTGGAATGTGAATTGGAACGAAATCGCCAATAGATAATACCATTTTACAATTTGGGCCCAAGTTAGAAGCAGAGCCTAAGGTGTAAATTATCGATAGTCCATATCTCGGAAACTATAAGAGATAATGCAATTTGGCAACCGGCAATGTAATTAGCATGCCGAATATTACTTGGAATGTGAATTGGAACGAAATCGCCAATAGATAAGACCATTTTACAATTTGGGCCCAAGTTATAAGCAGAGCCTAAGGTGTAAATTATCGATAGTCCATATCTCGGAAACTATAAGAGATAATGCAATTTGGCAACCGGCAGTGTAATTAGCATGCCGAATATTACTTGGAATGTGAATTGGAACGAAATCGCCAATAGATAAGACCATTTTACAATTTGGGCCCAAGTTAGAAGCAGAGCCTAAGGTGTAAATTATTGATAGTCCATATCTCGGAAACTATAAGAGATAATGCAATTTCGCAACCGGCAATGTAATTAGCATGCCGAATATCACTTGGAATGTGAATTGGGACGAAATCGCCAATAGATAAGACCATTTTACAATTTGGGCCCAAGTTATAAGCAGAGCCTAAGGTGTAAATTATCGATAGTCCATATCTCGGAAACTATAAGAGATAATGCAATTTGGCAACCGGCAATGTAATTAGCGTGCCGAATATTACTTGGAATGTGAATTGGAACGAAATCGCCAATAGATAAGACCATTTTACAATTTGGGCCCAAGTTATAAGCAGAGCCTAAGGTGTAAATTATCGATAGTCCATATCTCGGAAACTATAAGAGATAATGCAATTTGGCAACCGGCAGTGTAATTAGCATGCCGAATATTACTTGGAATGTGAATTGGAACGAAATCGCCAATAGATAAGACCATTTTACAATTTGGGCCCAAGTTAGAAGCAGAGCCTAAGGTGTAAATTATCGATAGTCCATATCTCGGAAACTGTAAGAGTTAATGCAATTTGGCAACCGGCAATGTAATTAGCATGCCGAATATTACTTGGAATGTGAATTGGAACGAAATCGCCAATAGATAAGACCATTTTACAATTTGGGCCCAAGTTAGAAGCAGAGCCTAAGGTGTAAATTATCGATAGTCCATATCTCGGAAACTATAAGAGATAATGCAATTTGGCAACCGGCAATGTAATTAGCATGCCGAATATTACTTGGAATGTGAATTGGAACGATATCGCCAATAGATAAGACCATTTTACAATTTGGGCCCAAGTTAGAAGCAGAGCCTAAGGTGTAAATTATCGATAGTCCATATCTTGGAAACTATAAGAGATAATGCAATTTGGCAACCGGCAATGTAATTAGCATGCCGAATATTACTTGGAATGTGAATTGGAACGAAATCGCCAATAGGTAAGACCATTTTACAATTTGGGCCCAAGTTAGAAGCAGAGCCTAAGGTGTAAATTATCGATAGTCCATATCTCGGAAACTATAAGAGATAATTCAATTTGGCAACCGGCAATGTAATTAGCATGCCGAATATTACTTGGAATGTGAATTGGAACGAAATCGCCAATAGATAATACCATTTTACAATTTGGGCCCAAGTTAGAAGCAGAGCCTAAGGTGTAAATTATCGATAGTCCATATCTCGGAAACTATAAGAGTTAATGCAATTTGGCAACCGGCAATGTAATTAGCATGCCGAATATTACTTGGAATGTGAATTGGAACGAAATCGCCAATAGATAAGACCATTTTACAATTTGGGCCCAAGTTAGAAGCAGAGCCTAAGGTGTAAATTATCGATAGTCCATATCTCGGAAACTATAAGAGATAATGCAATTTGGCAACCGGCAATGTAATTAGCATGCCGAATATTACTTGGAATGTGAATTGGAACGATATCGCCAATAGATAAGACCATTTTACAATTTGGGCCCAAGTTAGAAGCAGAGCCTAAGGTGTAAATTATCGATAGTCCATATCTTGGAAACTATAAGAGATAATGCAATTTGGCAACCGGCAATGTAATTAGCATGCCGAATATTACTTGGAATGTGAATTGGAACGAAATCGCCAATAGGTAAGACCATTTTACAATTTGGGCCCAAGTTAGAAGCAGAGCCTAAGGTGTAAATTATCGATAGTCCATATCTCGGAAACTATAAGAGATAATTCAATTTGGCAACCGGCAATGTAATTAGCATGCCGAATATTACTTGGAATGTGAATTGGAACGAAATCGCCAATAGATAATACCATTTTACAATTTGGGCCCAAGTTAGAAGCAGAGCCTAAGGTGTAAATTATCGATAGTCCATATCTCGGAAACTATAAGAGATAATGCAATTTGGCAACCGGCAATGTAATTAGCATGCCGAATATTACTTGGAATGTGAATTGGAACGAAATCGCCAATAGATAAGACCATTTTACAATTTGGGCCCAAGTTAGAAGCAGAGCCTAAGGTGTAAATTATCGATAGTCCATATCTCGGAAACTATAAGAGATAATGCAATTTGGCAACCGGCAATGTAATTAGCATGCCGAATATTACTTGGAATGTGAATTGGAACGAAATCGCCAATAGATAAGACCATTTTACAATTTGGGCCCAAGTTAGAAGCAGAGCCTATGGTGTAAATTATCGATAGTCCATATCTCGGAAACTATAAGAGATAATGCAATTTGGCAACCGGCAATGTAATTAGCATGCCGAATATTACTTGGACTGTGAATTGGAACGAAATCGCCAATAGATAAGACCATTTTAAAATTTGGGCCCAAGTTAGAAGCAGAGCCTAAGGTGTAAATTATCGATAGTCCATATCTCGGAAACTATAAGAGTTAATGCAATTTGGCAACCGGCAATGTAATTAGCATGCCGAATATTACTTGGAATGTGAATTGGAACGAAATCGCCAATAGATAAGACCATTTTACAATTTGGGCCCAAGTTATAAGCAGAGCCTAAGGTGTAAATTATCGATAGTCCATATCTCGGAAACTATAAGAGATAATGCAATTTGGCAACCGGCAATGTAATTAGCATGCCGAATATTACTTGGAATGTGAATTGGAACGAAATCGCCAATAGATAAGACCATTTTACAATTTGGGCCCAAGTTAGAAGCAGAGCCTAAGGTGTAAATCATCGATAGTCCATATCTCGGAAACTATAAGAGATAATGCAATTTCGCAACCGGCAATGTAATTAGCATGCCGAATATTACTTGGAGTGTGAATTGGAACGAAATCGCCAATAGATAAGACCATTTTACAATTTGGGCCCAAGTTAGAAGCAGAGCCTAAGGTGTAAATTATCGATAGTCCATATCTCGGAAACTATAAGAGATAATGCAATTTGGCAACCGGCAATATAATTAGCATGCCGAACATTACTTGGAATGTGAATTGGAACGAAATCGCCAATAGATAAGACCATTTTACAATTTTTGCCCAAGTTAGAAGCAGAGCCTAAGGTGTAAATTATCGATAGTCCATATCTCGGAAACTATAAGAGATAATGCAATTTGGCAACCGGCAATGTAATTAGCATGCCGAATATTACTTGGAATGTGAGTTAGAACGAAATCGCCAATAGATAAGACCATTTTACAATTTGGGCCCAAGTTAGAAGCAGAGCCTAAGGTGTAAATTATCGATAGTCCATATCTCGGAAACTATAAGAGATAATGCAATTTGGCAACCGGCAATGTAATTAGCATGCCGAATATTACTTGGACTGTGAATTGGAACGAAATCGCAAATAGGTAAGACCATTTTACAATTTGGGCCCAAGTTAGAAGCAGAGCCTAAGGTGTAAATTATCGATAGTCCATATCTCGGAAACTATAAGAGATAATTCAATTTGGCAACCGGCAATGTAATTAGCATGCCGAATATTACTTGGAATGTGAATTGGAACGAAATCGCCAATAGATAATACCATTTTACAATTTGGGCCCAAGTTAGAAGCAGAGCCTAAGGTGTAAATTATCGATAGTCCATATCTCGGAAACTATAAGAGATAATGCAATTTGGCAACCGGCAATGTAATTAGCATGCCGAATATTACTTGGAATGTGAATTGGAACGAAATCGCCAATAGATAAGACCATTTTACAATTTGGGCCCAAGTTAGAAGCAGAGCCTAAGGTGTAAATTATCGATAGTCCATATCTCGGAAACTATAAGAGATAATGCAATTTGGCAACCGGCAATGTAATTAGCATGCCGAATATTACTTGGAATGTGAATTGGAACGAAATCGCCAATAGATAAGACCATTTTACAATTTGGGCCCAAGTTAGAAGCAGAGCCTAAGGTGTAAATTATCGATAGTCCATATCTCGGAAACTATAAGAGTTAATGCAATTTGGCAACCGGCAATGTAATTAGCATGCCGAATATTACTTGGAATGTGAATTGGAACGAAATCGCCAATAGATAAGACCATTTTACAATTTGGGCCCAAGTTAGAAGCAGAGCCTAAGGTGTAAATTATCGATAGTCCATATCTCGGAAACTATAAGAGTTAATGCAATTTGGCAACCGGCAATGTAATTAGCGTGCCGAATATTACTTGGAATGTGAATTGGAACGAAATCGCCAATAGATAAGACCATTTTACAATTTGGGCCCAAGTTATAAGCAGAGCCTAAGGTGTAAATTATCGATAGTCCATATCTCGTAAACTATAAGAGATAATGCAATTTGGCAACCGGCAATGTAATTAGCGTGCCGAATATTACTTGGAATGTGAATTGGAACGAAATCGCCAATAGATAAGACCATTTTACAATTTGGGCCCAAGTTATAAGCAGAGCCTAAGGTGTAAATTATCGATAGTCCATATCTCGGAAACTATAAGAGATAATGCAATTTGGCAACCGGCAGTGTAATTAGCATGCCGAATATTACTTGGAATGTGAATTGGAACGAAATCGCCAATAGATAAGACCATTTTACAATTTGGGCCCAAGTTAGAAGCAGAGCCTAAGGTGTAAATTATTGATAGTCCATATCTCGGAAACTATAAGAGATAATGCAATTTCGCAACCGGCAATGTAATTAGCATGCCGAATATCACTTGGAATGTGAATTGGGACGAAATCGCCAATAGATAAGACCATTTTACAATTTGGGCCCAAGTTATAAGCAGAGCCTAAGGTGTAAATTATCGATAGTCCATATCTCGGAAACTATAAGAGATAATGCAATTTGGCAACCGGCAATGTAATTAGCGTGCCGAATATTACTTGGAATGTGAATTGGAACGAAATCGCCAATAGATAAGACCATTTTACAATTTGGGCCCAAGTTATAAGCAGAGCCTAAGGTGTAAATTATCGATAGTCCATATCTCGGAAACTATAAGAGATAATGCAATTTGGCAACCGGCAGTGTAATTAGCATGCCGAATATTACTTGGAATGTGAATTGGAACGAAATCGCCAATAGATAAGACCATTTTACAATTTGGGCCCAAGTTAGAAGCAGAGCCTAAGGTGTAAATTATCGATAGTCCATATCTCGGAAACTGTAAGAGTTAATGCAATTTGGCAACCGGCAATGTAATTAGCATGCCGAATATTACTTGGAATGTGAATTGGAACGATATCGCCAATAGATAAGACCATTTTACAATTTGGGCCCAAGTTAGAAGCAGAGCCTAAGGTGTAAATTATCGATAGTCCATATCTTGGAAACTATAAGAGATAATGCAATTTGGCAACCGGCAATGTAATTAGCATGCCGAATATTACTTGGAATGTGAATTGGAACGAAATCGCCAATAGGTAAGACCATTTTACAATTTGGGCCCAAGTTAGAAGCAGAGCCTAAGGTGTAAATTATCGATAGTCCATATCTCGGAAACTATAAGAGATAATTCAATTTGGCAACCGGCAATGTAATTAGCATGCCGAATATTACTTGGAATGTGAATTGGAACGAAATCGCCAATAGATAATACCATTTTACAATTTGGGCCCAAGTTAGAAGCAGAGCCTAAGGTGTAAATTATCGATAGTCCATATCTCGGAAACTATAAGAGTTAATGCAATTTGGCAACCGGCAATGTAATTAGCATGCCGAATATTACTTGGAATGTGAATTGGAACGAAATCGCCAATAGATAAGACCATTTTACAATTTGGGCCCAAGTTAGAAGCAGAGCCTAAGGTGTAAATTATCGATAGTCCATATCTCGGAAACTATAAGAGATAATGCAATTTGGCAACCGGCAATGTAATTAGCATGCCGAATATTACTTGGAATGTGAATTGGAACGAAATCGCCAATAGATAATACCATTTTACAATTTGGGCCCAAGTTAGAAGCAGAGCCTAAGGTGTAAATTATCGATAGTCCATATCTCGGAAACTATAAGAGATAATGCAATTTGGCAACCGGCAGTGTAATTAGCATGCCGAATATTACTTGGAATGTGAATTGGAACGAAATCGCCAATAGATAAGACCATTTTACAATTTGGGCCCAAGTTAGAAGCAGAGCCTAAGGTGTAAATTATTGATAGTCCATATCTCGGAAACTATAAGAGATAATGCAATTTCGCAACCGGCAATGTAATTAGCATGCCGAATATCACTTGGAATGTGAATTGGGACGAAATCGCCAATAGATAAGACCATTTTACAATTTGGGCCCAAGTTATAAGCAGAGCCTAAGGTGTAAATTATCGATAGTCCATATCTCGGAAACTATAAGAGATAATGCAATTTGGCAACCGGCAATGTAATTAGCGTGCCGAATATTACTTGGAATGTGAATTGGAACGAAATCGCCAATAGATAAGACCATTTTACAATTTGGGCCCAAGTTATAAGCAGAGCCTAAGGTGTAAATTATCGATAGTCCATATCTCGGAAACTATAAGAGATAATGCAATTTGGCAACCGGCAGTGTAATTAGCATGCCGAATATTACTTGGAATGTGAATTGGAACGAAATCGCCAATAGATAAGACCATTTTACAATTTGGGCCCAAGTTAGAAGCAGAGCCTAAGGTGTAAATTATCGATAGTCCATATCTCGGAAACTGTAAGAGTTAATGCAATTTGGCAACCGGCAATGTAATTAGCATGCCGAATATTACTTGGAATGTGAATTGGAACGAAATCGCCAATAGATAAGACCATTTTACAATTTGGGCCCAAGTTAGAAGCAGAGCCTAAGGTGTAAATTATCGATAGTCCATATCTCGGAAACTATAAGAGATAATGCAATTTGGCAACCGGCAATGTAATTAGCATGCCGAATATTACTTGGAATGTGAATTGGAACGATATCGCCAATAGATAAGACCATTTTACAATTTGGGCCCAAGTTAGAAGCAGAGCCTAAGGTGTAAATTATCGATAGTCCATATCTTGGAAACTATAAGAGATAATGCAATTTGGCAACCGGCAATGTAATTAGCATGCCGAATATTACTTGGAATGTGAATTGGAACGAAATCGCCAATAGGTAAGACCATTTTACAATTTGGGCCCAAGTTAGAAGCAGAGCCTAAGGTGTAAATTATCGATAGTCCATATCTCGGAAACTATAAGAGATAATTCAATTTGGCAACCGGCAATGTAATTAGCATGCCGAATATTACTTGGAATGTGAATTGGAACGAAATCGCCAATAGATAATACCATTTTACAATTTGGGCCCAAGTTAGAAGCAGAGCCTAAGGTGTAAATTATCGATAGTCCATATCTCGGAAACTATAAGAGTTAATGCAATTTGGCAACCGGCAATGTAATTAGCATGCCGAATATTACTTGGAATGTGAATTGGAACGAAATCGCCAATAGATAAGACCATTTTACAATTTGGGCCCAAGTTAGAAGCAGAGCCTAAGGTGTAAATTATCGATAGTCCATATCTCGGAAACTATAAGAGATAATGCAATTTGGCAACCGGCAATGTAATTAGCATGCCGAATATTACTTGGAATGTGAATTGGAACGATATCGCCAATAGATAAGACCATTTTACAATTTGGGCCCAAGTTAGAAGCAGAGCCTAAGGTGTAAATTATCGATAGTCCATATCTTGGAAACTATAAGAGATAATGCAATTTGGCAACCGGCAATGTAATTAGCATGCCGAATATTACTTGGAATGTGAATTGGAACGAAATCGCCAATAGGTAAGACCATTTTACAATTTGGGCCCAAGTTAGAAGCAGAGCCTAAGGTGTAAATTATCGATAGTCCATATCTCGGAAACTATAAGAGATAATTCAATTTGGCAACCGGCAATGTAATTAGCATGCCGAATATTACTTGGAATGTGAATTGGAACGAAATCGCCAATAGATAATACCATTTTACAATTTGGGCCCAAGTTAGAAGCAGAGCCTAAGGTGTAAATTATCGATAGTCCATATCTCGGAAACTATAAGAGATAATGCAATTTGGCAACCGGCAATGTAATTAGCATGCCGAATATTACTTGGAATGTGAATTGGAACGAAATCGCCAATAGATAAGACCATTTTACAATTTGGGCCCAAGTTAGAAGCAGAGCCTAAGGTGTAAATTATCGATAGTCCATATCTCGGAAACTATAAGAGATAATGCAATTTGGCAACCGGCAATGTAATTAGCATGCCGAATATTACTTGGAATGTGAATTGGAACGAAATCGCCAATAGATAAGACCATTTTACAATTTGGGCCCAAGTTAGAAGCAGAGCCTATGGTGTAAATTATCGATAGTCCATATCTCGGAAACTATAAGAGATAATGCAATTTGGCAACCGGCAATGTAATTAGCATGCCGAATATTACTTGGACTGTGAATTGGAACGAAATCGCCAATAGATAAGACCATTTTAAAATTTGGGCCCAAGTTAGAAGCAGAGCCTAAGGTGTAAATTATCGATAGTCCATATCTCGGAAACTATAAGAGTTAATGCAATTTGGCAACCGGCAATGTAATTAGCATGCCGAATATTACTTGGAATGTGAATTGGAACGAAATCGCCAATAGATAAGACCATTTTACAATTTGGGCCCAAGTTATAAGCAGAGCCTAAGGTGTAAATTATCGATAGTCCATATCTCGGAAACTATAAGAGATAATGCAATTTGGCAACCGGCAATGTAATTAGCATGCCGAATATTACTTGGAATGTGAATTGGAACGAAATCGCCAATAGATAAGACCATTTTACAATTTGGGCCCAAGTTAGAAGCAGAGCCTAAGGTGTAAATCATCGATAGTCCATATCTCGGAAACTATAAGAGATAATGCAATTTCGCAACCGGCAATGTAATTAGCATGCCGAATATTACTTGGAGTGTGAATTGGAACGAAATCGCCAATAGATAAGACCATTTTACAATTTGGGCCCAAGTTAGAAGCAGAGCCTAAGGTGTAAATTATCGATAGTCCATATCTCGGAAACTATAAGAGATAATGCAATTTGGCAACCGGCAATATAATTAGCATGCCGAACATTACTTGGAATGTGAATTGGAACGAAATCGCCAATAGATAAGACCATTTTACAATTTTTGCCCAAGTTAGAAGCAGAGCCTAAGGTGTAAATTATCGATAGTCCATATCTCGGAAACTATAAGAGATAATGCAATTTGGCAACCGGCAATGTAATTAGCATGCCGAATATTACTTGGAATGTGAGTTAGAACGAAATCGCCAATAGATAAGACCATTTTACAATTTGGGCCCAAGTTAGAAGCAGAGCCTAAGGTGTAAATTATCGATAGTCCATATCTCGGAAACTATAAGAGATAATGCAATTTGG
Source organism: Rhynchophorus ferrugineus (assembly GCF_030347505.1). NCBI lineage: Eukaryota > Metazoa > Arthropoda > Insecta > Coleoptera > Curculionidae > Rhynchophorus > Rhynchophorus ferrugineus. The sequence continues at coordinate 85,618 of NW_027472998.1, read as the reverse complement.
CAACCGGCAATGTAATTAGCATGCCGAATATTACTTGGAATGTGAATTGGAACGAAATCGCCAATAGGTAAGACCATTTTACAATTTGGGCCCAAGTTAGAAGCAGAGCCTAAGGTGTAAATTATCGATAGTCCATATCTCGGAAACTATAAGAGATAATTCAATTTGGCAACCGGCAATGTAATTAGCATGCCGAATATTACTTGGAATGTGAATTGGAACGAAATCGCCAATAGATAATACCATTTTACAATTTGGGCCCAAGTTAGAAGCAGAGCCTAAGGTGTAAATTATCGATAGTCCATATCTCGGAAACTATAAGAGATAATGCAATTTGGCAACCGGCAATGTAATTAGCATGCCGAATATTACTTGGAATGTGAATTGGAACGAAATCGCCAATAGATAAGACCATTTTACAATTTGGGCCCAAGTTAGAAGCAGAGCCTAAGGTGTAAATTATCGATAGTCCATATCTCGGAAACTATAAGAGATAATGCAATTTGGCAACCGGCAATGTAATTAGCATGCCGAATATTACTTGGAATGTGAATTGGAACGAAATCGCCAATAGATAAGACCATTTTACAATTTGGGCCCAAGTTAGAAGCAGAGCCTATGGTGTAAATTATCGATAGTCCATATCTCGGAAACTATAAGAGATAATGCAATTTGGCAACCGGCAATGTAATTAGCATGCCGAATATTACTTGGAATGTGAATTGGAACGAAATCGCCAATAGATAAGACCATTTTAAAATTTGGGCCCAAGTTAGAAGCAGAGCCTAAGGTGTAAATTATCGATAGTCCATATCTCGGAAACTATAAGAGTTAATGCAATTTGGCAACCGGCAATGTAATTAGCATGCCGAATATTACTTGGAATGTGAATTGGAACGAAATCGCCAATAGATAAGACCATTTTACAATTTGGGCCCAAGTTATAAGCAGAGCCTAAGGTGTAAATTATCGATAGTCCATATCTCGGAAACTATAAGAGATAATGCAATTTGGCAACCGGCAATGTAATTAGCATGCCGAATATTACTTGGAATGTGAATTGGAACGAAATCGCCAATAGATAAGACCATTTTACAATTTTTGCCCAAGTTAGAAGCAGAGCCTAAGGTGTAAATTATCGATAGTCCATATCTCGGAAACTATAAGAGATAATGCAATTTGGCAACCGGCAATGTAATTAGCATGCCGAATATTACTTGGAATGTGAATTAGAACGAAATCGCCAATAGATAAGACCATTTTACAATTTGGGCCCAAGTTAGAAGCAGAGCCTAAGGTGTAAATTATCGATAGTCCATATCTCGGAAACTATAAGAGATAATTCAATTTGGCAACCGGCAATGTAATTAGCATGCCGAATATTACTTGGAATGTGAATTGGAACGAAATCGCCAATAGATAATACCATTTTACAATTTGGGCCCAAGTTAGAAGCAGAGCCTAAGGTGTAAATTATCGATAGTCCATATCTCGGAAACTATAAGAGATAATGCAATTTGGCAACCGGCAATGTAATTAGCATGCCGAATATTACTTGGAATGTGAATTGGAACGAAATCGCCAATAGATAAGACCATTTTACAATTTGGGCCCAAGTTAGAAGCAGAGCCTAAGGTGTAAATTATCGATAGTCCATATCTCGGAAACTATAAGAGATAATGCAATTTGGCAACCGGCAATGTAATTAGCATGCCGAATATTACTTGGAATGTGAATTGGAACGAAATCGCCAATAGATAAGACCATTTTACAATTTGGGCCCAAGTTAGAAGCAGAGCCTATGGTGTAAATTATCGATAGTCCATATCTCGGAAACTATAAGAGATAATGCAATTTGGCAACCGGCAATGTAATTAGCATGCCGAATATTACTTGGACTGTGAATTGGAACGAAATCGCCAATAGATAAGACCATTTTAAAATTTGGGCCCAAGTTAGAAGCAGAGCCTAAGGTGTAAATTATCGATAGTCCATATCTCGGAAACTATAAGAGTTAATGCAATTTGGCAACCGGCAATGTAATTAGCATGCCGAATATTACTTGGAATGTGAATTGGAACGAAATCGCCAATAGATAAGACCATTTTACAATTTGGGCCCAAGTTATAAGCAGAGCCTAAGGTGTAAATTATCGATAGTCCATATCTCGGAAACTATAAGAGATAATGCAATTTGGCAACCGGCAATGTAATTAGCATGCCGAATATTACTTGGAATGTGAATTGGAACGAAATCGCCAATAGATAAGACCATTTTACAATTTGGGCCCAAGTTAGAAGCAGAGCCTAAGGTGTAAATCATCGATAGTCCATATCTCGGAAACTATAAGAGATAATGCAATTTCGCAACCGGCAATGTAATTAGCATGCCGAATATTACTTGGAGTGTGAATTGGAACGAAATCGCCAATAGATAAGACCATTTTACAATTTGGGCCCAAGTTAGAAGCAGAGCCTAAGGTGTAAATTATCGATAGTCCATATCTCGGAAACTATAAGAGATAATGCAATTTGGCAACCGGCAATATAATTAGCATGCCGAACATTACTTGGAATGTGAATTGGAACGAAATCGCCAATAGATAAGACCATTTTACAATTTTTGCCCAAGTTAGAAGCAGAGCCTAAGGTGTAAATTATCGATAGTCCATATCTCGGAAACTATAAGAGATAATGCAATTTGGCAACCGGCAATGTAATTAGCATGCCGAATATTACTTGGAATGTGAGTTAGAACGAAATCGCCAATAGATAAGACCATTTTACAATTTGGGCCCAAGTTAGAAGCAGAGCCTAAGGTGTAAATTATCGATAGTCCATATCTCGGAAACTATAAGAGATAATGCAATTTGGCAACCGGCAATGTAATTAGCATGCCGAATATTACTTGGAATGTGAATTGGAACGAAATCGCCAATAGGTAAGACCATTTTACAATTTGGGCCCAAGTTAGAAGCAGAGCCTAAGGTGTAAATTATCGATAGTCCATATCTCGGAAACTATAAGAGATAATTCAATTTGGCAACCGGCAATGTAATTAGCATGCCGAATATTACTTGGAATGTGAATTGGAACGAAATCGCCAATAGATAATACCATTTTACAATTTGGGCCCAAGTTAGAAGCAGAGCCTAAGGTGTAAATTATCGATAGTCCATATCTCGGAAACTATAAGAGATAATGAAATTTGGCAACCGGCAATGTAATTAGCATGCCGAATATTACTTGGAATGTGAATTGGAACGAAATCGCCAATAGATAAGACCATTTTACAATTTGGGCCCAAGTTAGAAGCAGAGCCTAAGGTGTAAATTATCGATAGTCCATATCTCGGAAACTATAAGAGATAATGCAATTTGGCAACCGGCAATGTAATTAGCATGCCGAATATTACTTGGAATGTGAATTGGAACGAAATCGCCAATAGATAAGACCATTTTACAATTTGGGCCCAAGTTAGAAGCAGAGCCTATGGTGTAAATTATCGATAGTCCATATCTCGGAAACTATAAGAGATAATGCAATTTGGCAACCGGCAATGTAATTAGCATGCCGAATATTACTTGGAATGTGAATTGGAACGAAATCGCCAATAGATAAGACCATTTTAAAATTTGGGCCCAAGTTAGAAGCAGAGCCTAAGGTGTAAATTATCGATAGTCCATATCTCGGAAACTATAAGAGTTAATGCAATTTGGCAACCGGCAATGTAATTAGCATGCCGAATATTACTTGGAATGTGAATTGGAACGAAATCGCCAATAGATAAGACCATTTTACAATTTGGGCCCAAGTTATAAGCAGAGCCTAAGGTGTAAATTATCGATAGTCCATATCTCGGAAACTATAAGAGATAATGCAATTTGGCAACCGGCAATGTAATTAGCATGCCGAATATTACTTGGAATGTGAATTGGAACGAAATCGCCAATAGATAAGACCATTTTACAATTTTTGCCCAAGTTAGAAGCAGAGCCTAAGGTGTAAATTATCGATAGTCCATATCTCGGAAACTATAAGAGATAATGCAATTTGGCAACCGGCAATGTAATTAGCATGCCGAATATTACTTGGAATGTGAATTAGAACGAAATCGCCAATAGATAAGACCATTTTACAATTTGGGCCCAAGTTAGAAGCAGAGCCTAAGGTGTAAATTATCGATAGTCCATATCTCGGAAACTATAAGAGATAATGCAATTTGGCAACCGGCAATGTAATTAGCATGCCGAATATTACTTGGAATGTGAATTGGAACGAAATCGCCAATAGGTAAGACCATTTTACAATTTGGGCCCAAGTTAGAAGCAGAGCCTAAGGTGTAAATTATCGATAGTCCATATCTAGGAAACTATAAGAGATAATTCAATTTGGCAACCGGCAATGTAATTAGCATGTCGAATATTACTTGGAATGTGAATTGGAACGAAATCGCCAATAGATAATACCATTTTACAATTTGGGCCCAAGTTAGAAGCAGAGCCTAAGGTGTAAATTATCGATAGTCCATATCTCGGAAACAATAAGAGATAATGCAATTTGGCAACCGGCAATGTAATTAGCATGCCGAATATTACTTGGAATGTGAATTGGAACGAAATCGCCAATAGATAAGACCATTTTACAAATTGGGCCCAAGTTAGAAGCAGAGCCTAAGGTGTAAATTATCGATAGTGCATATCTCGGAAACTATAAGAGATAATGCAATTTGGCAACCGGCAATGTAATTAGCATGCCGAATATTACTTGGAATGTGAATTGGAACGAAATCGCCAATAGATAAGACCATTTTACAATTTGGGCCCAAGTTAGAAGCAGAGCCTATGGTGTAAATTATCGATAGTCCTTATCTCGGAAACTATAAGAGATAATGCAATTTGGCAACCGGCAATGTAATTAGCATGCCGAATATTACTTGGAATGTGAATTGGAACGAAATCGCCAATAGATAAGACCATTTTAAAATTTGGGCCCAAGTTAGAAGCAGAGCCTAAGGTGTAAATTATCGATAGTCCATATCTCGGAAACTATAAGAGTTAATGCAATTTGGCAACCGGCAATGTAATTAGCATGCCGAATATTACTTGGAATGTGAATTGGAACGAAATCGCCAATAGATAAGACCATTTTACAATTTGGGCCCAAGTTATAAGCAGAGCCTAAGGTGTAAATTATCGATAGTCCATATCTCGGAAACTATAAGAGATAATGCAATTTGGCAACCGGCAATGTAATTAGCATGCCGAATATTACTTGGAATGTGAATTGGAACGAAATCGCCAATAGATAAGACCATTTTACAATTTGGGCCCAAGTTAGAAGCAGAGCCTAAGGTGTAAATTATCGATAGTCCATATCTCGGAAACTATAAGAGATAATGCAATTTGGCAACCGGCAATGTAATTAGCATGCCGAATATTACTTGGAGTGTGAATTGGAACGAAATCGCCAATAGATAAGACCATTTTACAATTTGGGCCCAAGTTAGAAGCAGAGCCTAAGGTGTAAATTATCGATAGTCCATATCTCGGAAACTATAAGAGATAATGCAATTTGGCAACCGGCAATGTAATTAGCATGCCGAACATTACTTGGAATGTGAATTGGAACGAAATCGCCAATAGATAAGACCATTTTACAATTTTTGCCCAAGTTAGAAGCAGAGCCTAAGGTGTAAATTATCGATAGTCCATATCTCGGAAACTATAAGAGATAATGCAATTTGGCAACCGGCAATGTAATTAGCATGCCGAATATTACTTGGAATGTGAATTGGAACGAAATCGCCAATAGATAAGACCATTTTACAATTTGGGCCCAAGTTAGAAGCAGAGCCTAAGGTGTAAATTATCGATCGATGGACGAACCTGTCCATATCTCGGTAACTATAAGAGATAATGCAATTTGGCAACCGGCAATGTAATTAGCATGCCGAATATTACTTGGAATGTGAAATGGAACGAAATCGCCAATAGATAAGACCATTTTACAATTTGGGCCCAAGTTAGAAGCAGAGCCTAAGGTGTAAATTATTGATAGTCCATATCCCGGAAACTATAAGAGATAATGCAATTTCGCAACCGGCAATGTAATTAGCATGCCGAATATCACTTGGAATGTGAATTGGGACGAAATCGCCAATAGATAAGACCATCTTACAATTTGGGCCCAACTTAGAAGCAGAGCCTAAGGTGTAAATTATCGATAGTCCATATCTCGGAAACTATAAGAGATAATGCAATTTGGCAACCGGCAATGTAATTAGCATGCCGAATATTACTTGGAATGTGAATTGGAACGAAATCGCCAATAGATAAGACCATTTTACAATTTGGGCCCAAGTTAGAAGCAGAGCCTAAGGTGTAAATTATCGATAGTCCATATCTCGGAAACTATAAGAGATAATGCAATTTGGCAACCGGCAATGTAATTAGCATGCCGAATATTACTTGGAATGTGAATTGGAACGAAATCGCCAATAGGTAAGACCATTTTACGATTTGGGCCCAAGTTAGAAGCAGAGCCTAAAGTGTAAATTATCGATAGTCTATATCTCGGAAACTATAAGAGATAATTCAATTTGGCAACCGGCAATGTAATTAGCATGCCGAATATTACTTTGAATGTGAATTGGAACGAAATCGCCAATAGATAACACCATTTTACAATTTGGGCCCAAGTTAGAAGCAGAGCCTAAGGTGTAAATTATCAATAGTCCATATCTCGGAAACTATAAGAGATAATGCAATTTGGCAACCGGCAATGTAATTAGCATGCCGAATATTACTTGGAATGTGAATTGGAACGAAATCGCCAATAGATAAGACCATTTTACAATTTGGGCCCAAGTTAGAAGCAGAGCCTAATGTGTAAATTATCGATAGTCCATATCTCGGAAACTATAAGAGATAATGCAATTTGGCAACCGGCAGTGTAATTAGCATGCCGAATATTACTTGGAATGTGAATTGGAACGAAATCGCCAATAGATAAGACCATTTTACAATTTGGGCCCAAGTTAGAAGCAGAGCCTAAGGTGTAAATTATTGATAGTCCATGTCTCGGAAACTATAAGAGATAATGCAATTTCGCAACCGGCAATGTAATTAGCATGCCGAATATCACTTGGAATGTGAATTGGGACGAAATCGCCAATAGATAAGACCATTTTACAATTTGGGCCCAAGTTAGAAGCAGAGCCTAAGGTGTAAATTATCGATAGTCCATATCTCGGAAACTATAAGAGATAATGCAATTTGGCAACCGGCAATGTAATTAGCATGCCGAATATTACTTGGAATGTGAATTGGAACGAAATCGCCAATAGATAAGACCATTTTACAATTTGGGCCCAAGTTAGAAGCAGAGCCTAAGGTGTAAATTATCGATAGTCCATATCTCGGAAACTATAAGAGATAATGCAATTTGGCAACCGGCAATGTAATTAGCATGCCGAATATTACTTGGAATGTGAATTGGAACGAAATCGCCAATAGGTAAGACCATTTTACAATTTGGGCCCAAGTTAGAAGCAGAGCCTAAGGTGTAAATTATCGATAGTCCATATCTCGGAAACTATAAGAGATAATTCAATTTGGCAACCGGCAATGTAATTAGCATGCCGAATATTACTTGGAATGTGAATTGGAACGAAATCGCCAATAGATAAGACCATTTTACAATTTGGGCCCAAGTTATAAGCAGAGCCTAAGGTGTAAATTATCGATAGTCCATATCTCGGAAACTATAAGAGATAATGCAATTTGGCAACCGGCAATGTAATTAGCATGCCGAATATTACTTGGAATGTGAATTGGAACGAAATCGCCAATAGATAAGACCATTCTACAATTTGGGCCCAAGTTAGAAGCAGAGCCTATGGTGTAAATTATCGATAGTCCATATCTCGGAAACTATAAGAGATAATGCAATTTGGCAACCGGCAATGTAATTAGCATGCCGAATATTACTTGGAATGTGAATTGGAACGAAATCGCCAATAGATAAGACCATTTTACAATTTGGGCCCAAGTTAGAAGCAGAGTCTAAGGTGTAAATTATCGATAGTCCATATCTCGGAAACTATAAGAGATAATGCAATTTGGCAACCGGCAATGTAATTAGCATGCCGAATATTACTTGGAATGTGAATTGGAACGAAATCGCCAATAGATAAGACCATTTTACAATTTGGGCCCAAGTTAGAAGCAGAGCCTAAGGTGTAAATTATTGATAGTCCATATCTCGGAAACTATAAGAGATAATGCAATTTCGCAACCGGCAATGTAATTAGCATGCCGAATATCACTTGGAATGTGAATTGGGACGAAATCGCCAATAGATAAGACCATTTTACAATTTGGGCCCAAGTTAGAAGCAGAGCCTAAGGTGTAAATTATCGATAGTCCATATCTCGGAAACTATAAGAGATAATGCAATTTGGCAACCGGCAATGTAATTAGCATGCCGAATATTACTTGGAATGTGAATTGGAACGAAATCGCCAATAGATAAGACCATTTTACAATTTGGGCCCAAGTTAGAAGCAGAGCCTAAGGTGTAAATTATCGATAGTCCATATCTCGGAAACTATAAGAGATAATGCAATTTGGCAACCGGCAATGTAATTAGCATGCCGAATATTACTTGGAATGTGAATTGGAACGAAATCGCCAATAGGTAAGACCATTTTACAATTTGGGCCCAAGTTAGAAGCAGAGCCTAAGGTGTAAATTATCGATAGTCCATATCTCGGAAATTATAAGAGATAATTCAATTTGGCAACCGGCAATGTAATTAGCATGCCGAATATTACTTGGAATGTGAATTGGAACGAAATCGCCAATAGATAAGACCATTTTACAATTTGGGCCCAAGTTAGAAGCAGAGCCTAAGGTGTAAATTATCGATAGTCCATATCTCGGAAACTATAAGAGATAATGCAATTTGGCAACCGGCAATGTAATTAGCATGCCGAATATTACTTGGAATGTGAATTGGAACGAAATCGCCAATAGATAAGACCATTTTACAATTTGGGCCCAAGTTAGAAGCAGAGCCTAAGGTGTAAATTATCGATAGTCCATATCTCGGAAACTATAAGAGATAATGCAATTTGGCAACCGGCAATGTAATTAGCATGCCGAATATTACTTGGAATGTGAATTGGAACGAAATCGCCAATAGATAAGACCATTTTACAATTTGGGCCCAACTTAGAAGCAGAGCCTATGGTGTAAATTATCGATAGTCCATATCTCGGAAACTATAAGAGATAATGCATTTTGGCAACCGGCAATGTAATTAGCATGCCGAATATTACTTGGAATGTGAATTGGAACGAAATCGCCAATAGATAAGACCATTTTACAATTTGGGCCCAAGTTAGAAGCAGAGCCTAAGGTGTAAATAATCGATAGTCCATATCTCGGAAACTATAAGAGATAATGCAATTTGGCAACCGGCAATGTAATTAGCATGCCGAATATTACTTGGAATGTGAATTGGAACGAAATCGCCAATAGATAAGACCATTTTACAATTTGGGCCCAAGTTAGAAGCAGAGCCTAAGGTGTAAATTATCGATAGTCCATATCTCGGAAACTATAAGAGATAATGCAATTTGGCAACCGGCAATGTAATTAGCATGCCGAATATTACTTGGAATGTGAATTGGAACGAAATCGCCAATAGATAAGACCATTTTACAATTTGGGCCCAAGTTAGAAGCAGAGCCTATGGTGTAAATTATCGATAGTCCATATCTCGGAAACTATAAGAGATAATGCAATTTGGCAACCAGCAATGTAATTAGCATGCCGAATATTACTTGGAATGTGAATTGGAACGAAATCGCCAATAGATAAGACCATTTTAAAATTTGGGCCCAAGTTAGAAGCAGAGCCTAAGGTGTAAATTATCGATAGTCCATATCTCGGAAACTATAAGAGTTAATGCAATTTGGCAACCGGCAATGTAATTAGCATGCCGAATATTACTTGGAATGTGAATTGGAACGAAATCGCCAATAGATAAGACCATTTTACAATTTGGGCCCAAGTTATAAGCAGAGCCTAAGGTGTAAATTATCGATAGTCCATATCTCGGAAACTATAAGAGATAATGCAATTTGGCAACCGGCAATGTAATTAGCATGCCGAATATTACTTGGAATGTGAATTGGAACGAAATCGCCAATAGATAAGACCATTTTACAATTTGGGCCCAAGTTAGAAGCAGAGCCTAAGGTGTAAATTATCGATAGTCCATATCTCGGAAACTATAAGAGATAATGCAATTTCGCAACCGGCAATGTAATTAGCATGCCGAATATTACTTGGAGTGTGAATTGGAACGAAATCGCCAATAGATAAGACCATTTTACAATTTGGGCCCAAGTTAGAAGCAGAGCCTAAGGTGTAAATTATCGATAGTCCATATCTCGGAAACTTTAAGAGATAATGCAATTTGGCAACCGGCAATGTAATTAGCATGCCGAACATTACTTGGAATGTGAATTGGAACGAAATCGCCAATAGATAAGACCATTTTACAATTTTTGCCCAAGTTAGAAGCAGAGCCTAAGGTGTAAATTATCGATAGTCCATATCTCGGAAACTATAAGAGATAATGCAATTTGGCAACCGGCAATGTAATTAGCATGCCGAATATTACTTGGAATGTGAATTAGAGCGAAATCGCCAATAGATAAGACCATTTTACAATTTGGGCCCAAGTTAGAAGCAGAGCCTAAGGTGTAAATTATCGATAGTCCATATCTCGGAAACTATAAGAGATAATGCAATTTGGCAACCGGCAATGTAATTAGCATGCCGAATATTACTTGGAATGTGAATTGGAACGAAATCGCCAATAGGTAAGACCATTTTACAATTTGGGCCCAAGTTAGAAGCAGAGCCTAAGGTGTAAATTATCGATAGTCCATATCTCGGAAACTATAAGAGATAATTCAATTTGGCAACCGGCAATGTAATTAGCATGCCGAATATTACTTGGAATGTGAATTGGAACGAAATCGCCAATAGATAATACCATTTTACAATTTGGGCCCAAGTTAGAAGCAGAGCCTAAGGTGTAAATTATCGATAGTCCATATCTCGGAAACTATAAGAGATAATGCAATTTGGCAACCGGCAATGTAATTAGCATGCCGAATATTACTTGGAATGTGAATTGGAACGAAATCGCCAATAGATAAGACCATTTTACAATTTGGGCCCAAGTTAGAAGCAGAGCCTAAGGTGTAAATTATCGATAGTCCATATCTCGGAAACTATAAGAGATAATGCAATTTGGCAACCGGCAATGTAATTAGCATGCCGAATATTACTTGGAATGTGAATTGGAACGAAATCGCCAATAGATAAGACCATTTTACAATTTGGGCCCAAGTTAGAAGCAGAGCCTATGGTGTAAATTATCGATAGTCCATATCTCGGAAACTATAAGAGATAATGCAATTTGGCAACCGGCAATGTAATTAGCATGCCGAATATTACTTGGAAAGTGAATTGGAACGAAATCGCCAATAGATAAGACCATTTTAAAATTTGGGCCCAAGTTAGAAGCAGAGCCTAAGGTGTAAATTATCGATAGTCCATATCTCGGAAACTATAAGAGTTAATGCAATTTGGCAACCGGCAATGTAATTAGCATGCCGAATATTACTTGGAATGTGAATTGGAACGAAATCGCCAATAGATAAGACCATTTTACAATTTGGGCCCAAGTTATAAGCAGAGCCTAAGGTGTAAATTATCGATAGTCCATATCTCGGAAACTATAAGAGATAATGCAATTTGGCAACCGGCAATGTAATTAGCGTGCCGAATATTACTTGGAATGTGAATTGGAACGAAATCGCCAATAGATAAGACCATTTTACAATTTGGGCCCAAGTTATAAGCAGAGCCTAAGGTGTAAATTATCGATAGTCCATATCTCGGAAACTATAAGAGATAATGCAATTTGGCAACCGGCAGTGTAATTAGCATGCCGAATATTACTTGGAATGTGAATTGGAACGAAATCGCCAATAGATAAGACCATTTTACAATTTGGGCCCAAGTTAGAAGCAGAGCCTAAGGTGTAAATTATTGATAGTCCATATCTCGGAAACTATAAGAGATAATGCAATTTCGCAACCGGCAATGTAATTAGCATGCCGAATATCACTTGGAATGTGAATTGGGACGAAATCGCCAATAGATAAGACCATTTTACAATTTGGGCCCAAGTTAGAAGCAGAGCCTAAGGTGTAAATTATCGATAGTCCATATCTCGGAAACTATAAGAGATAATGCAATTTGGCAACCGGCGATGTAATTAGCATGCCGAATATTACCTGGAATGTGAATTGGAACGAAATCGCCAATAGATAAGACCATTTTACAATTTGGGCCCAAGTTAGAAGCAGAGCCTAATGTGTAAATTATCGATAGTCCATATCTCGGAAACTATAAGAGATAATGCAATTTGGCAACCGGCAGTGTAATTAGCATGCCGAATATTACTTGGAATGTGAATTGGAACGAAATCGCCAATAGATAAGACCATTTTACAATTTGGGCCCAAGTTAGAAGCAGAGCCTAAGGTGTAAATTATTGATAGTCCTTATCTCGGAAACTATAAGAGATAATGCAATTTCGCAACCGGCAATGTAATTAGCATGCCGAATATCACTTGGAATGTGAATTGGGACGAAATCGCCAATAGATAAGACCATTTTACAATTTGGGCCCAAGTTAGAAGCAGAGCCTAAGGTGTAAATTATCGATAGTCCATATCTCGGAAACTATAAGAGATAATGCAATTTGGCAACCGGCAATGTAATTAGCATGCCGAATATTACTTGGAATGTGAATTGGAACGAAATCGCCAATAGATAAGACCATTTTACAATTTGGGCCCAAGTTAGAAGCAGAGCCTAAGGTGTAAATTATCGATAGTCCATATCTCGGAAACTATAAGAGATAATGCAATTTGGCAACCGGCAGTGTAATTAGCATGCCGAATATCACTTGGAATGTGAATTGGGACGAAATCGCTAATAGATAAGACCATTTTACAATTTGGGCCCAAGTTAGAAGCAGAGCCTAAGGTGTAAATTATCGATAGTCCATATCTCGGAAACTATAAGAGATAATGCAATTTGGCAACCGGCAATGTAATTAGCATGCCGAATATTACTTGGAATGTGAATTGGAACGAAATCGCCAATAGATAAGACCATTTTACAATTTGGGCCCAAGTTATAAGCAGAGCCTAAGGTGTAAATTATCGATAGTCCATATCTCGGAAACTATAAGAGATAATGCAATTTGGCAACCGGCAATGTAATTAGCATGCCGAATATTACTTGGAATGTGAATTGGAACGAAATCGCCAATAGATAAGACCATTTTACAATTTGGGCCCAAGTTAGAAGCAGAGCCTAAGGTGTAAATTATCGATAGTCCATATCTCGGAAACTATAAGAGATAATGCAATTTGGCAACCGGCAATGTAATTAGCATGCCGAATATTACTTGGAATGAAAATTGGAACGAAATCGCCAATAGATAAGACCATTTTACAATTTGGGCCCAAGTTATAAGCAGAGCCTAAGGTGTAAATTATCGATAGTCCATATCTCGGAAACTATAAGAGATAATGCAATTTCGCAACCGGCAATGTAATTAGCATGCCGAATATCACTTGGAATGTGAATTGGGACGAAATCGCCAATAGATAAGACCATTTTACAATTTGGGCCCAAGTTAGAAGCAGAGCCTAAGGTGTAAATTATCGATAGTCCATATCTCGGAAACTATAAGAGATAATGCAATTTGGCAACCGGCAATGTAATTAGCATGCCGAATATTACTTGGAATGTGAATTGGAACGAAATCGCCAATAGATAAGACCATTTTACAATTTGGGCCCAAGTTATAAGCAGAGCCTAAGGTGTAAATTATCGATAGTCCATATCTCGGAAACTATAAGAGATAATGCAATTTGGCAACCGGCAATGTAATTAGCATGCCGAATATTACTTGGAATGTGAATTGGAACGAAATCGCCAATAGATAAGACCATTTTACAATTTGGGCCCAAGTTAGAAGCAGAGCCTAAGGTGTAAATTATCGATAGTCCATATCTCGGAAACTATAAGAGATAATGCAATTTGGCAACCGGCAATGTAATTAGCATGCCGAATATTACTTGGAATGAAAATTGGAACGAAATCGCCAATAGATAAGACCATTTTACAATTTGGGCCCAAGTTATAAGCAGAGCCTAAGGTGTAAATTATCGATAGTCCATATCTCGGAAACTATAAGAGATAATGCAATTTGGCAACCGGCAATGTAATTAGCATGCCGAATATTACTTGGAATGTGAATTGGAACGAAATCGCCAATAGATAAGACCATTTTACAATTTGGGCCCAAGTTAGAAGCAGAGCCTAAGGTGTAAATTATTGATAGTCCATATCTCGGAAACTATAAGAGATAATGCAATTTGGCAACCGGCAGTGTAATTAGCATGCCGAATATTACTTGGAATGTGAATTGGAACGAAATCGCCAATAGATAAGACCATTTTACAATTTGGGCCCAAGTTAGAAGCAGAGCCTAAGGTGTAAATTATTGATAGTCCATATCTCGGAAACTATAAAAGATAATGCAATTTCGCAACCGGCAATGTAATTAGCATGCCGAATATCACTTGGAATGTGAATTGGGACGAAATCGCCAATAGATAAGACCATTTTACAATTTGGGCCCAAGTTAGAAGCAGAGCCTAAGGTGTAAATTATCGATAGTCCATATCTCGGAAACTATAAGAGATAATGCAATTTGGCAACCGGCAATGTAATTAGCATGCCGAATATTACTTGGAATGTGAATTGGAACGAAATCGCCAATAGATAAGACCATTTTACAATTTGGGCCCAAGTTAGAAGCAGAGCCTAAGGTGTAAATTATCGATAGTCCATATCTCGGAAACTATAAGAGATAATGCAATTTGGCAACCGGCAATGTAATTAGCATGCCGAATATTACTTGGAATGTGAATTGGAACGAAATCGCCAATAGATAAGACCATTTTACAATTTGGGCCCAAGTTAGAAGCAGAGCCTAAGGTGTAAATTATCGATAGTCCATATCTCGGAAACTATAAGAGATAATGCAATTTGGCAACCGGCAATGTAATTAGCATGCCGAATATTACTTGGAATGTGAATTGGAACGAAATCGCCAATAGATAAGACCATTTTACAATTTGGGCCCAAGTTAGAAGCAGAGCCTAAGGTGTAAATTATCGATAGTCCATATCTCGGAAACTATAAGAGATAATGCAATTTCGCAACCGGCAATGTAATTAGCATGCCGAATATTACTTGGAGTGTGAATTGGAACGAAATCGCCAATAGATAAGACCATTTTACAATTTGGGCCCAAGTTAGAAGCAGAGCCTAAGGTGTAAATTATCGATAGTCCATATCTCGGAAACTATAAGAGATAATGCAATTTGGCAACCGGCAATGTAATTAGCATGCCGAACATTACTTGGAATGTGAATTGGAACGAAATCGCCAATAGATAAGACCATTTTACAATTTGGGCCCAAGTTAGAAGCAGAGCCTAAGGTGTAAATTATCGATAGTCCATATCTCGGAAACTATAAGAGATAATGCAATTTGGCAACCGGCAATGTAATTAGCATGCCGAATATTACTTGGAATGTGAATTGGAACGAAATCGCCAATAGATAAGACCATTTTACAATTTGGGCCCAAGTTATAAGCAGAGCCTAAGGTGTAAATTATCGATAGTCCATATCTCGGAAACTATAAGAGATAATGCAATTTGGCAACCGGCAATGTAATTAGCATGCCGAATATTACTTGGAATGTGAATTGGAACGAAATCGCCAATAGATAAGACCATTTTACAATTTGGGCCCAAGTTAGAAGCAGAGCCTAAGGTGTAAATTATCGATAGTCCATATCTCGGAAACTATAAGAGATAATGCAATTTGGCAACCGGCAATGTAATTAGCATGCCGAATATTACTTGGAATGAAAATTGGAACGAAATCGCCAATAGATAAGACCATTTTACAATTTGGGCCCAAGTTATAAGCAGAGCCTAAGGTGTAAATTATCGATAGTCCATATCTCGGAAACTATAAGAGATAATGCAATTTGGCAACCGGCAATGTAATTAGCATGCCGAATATTACTTGGAATGTGAATTGGAACGAAATCGCCAATAGATAAGACCATTTTACAATTTGGGCCCAAGTTAGAAGCAGAGCCTAAGGTGTAAATTATTGATAGTCCATATCTCGGAAACTATAAGAGATAATGCAATTTGGCAACCGGCAGTGTAATTAGCATGCCGAATATTACTTGGAATGTGAATTGGAACGAAATCGCCAATAGATAAGACCATTTTACAATTTGGGCCCAAGTTAGAAGCAGAGCCTAAGGTGTAAATTATTGATAGTCCATATCTCGGAAACTATAAAAGATAATGCAATTTCGCAACCGGCAATGTAATTAGCATGCCGAATATCACTTGGAATGTGAATTGGGACGAAATCGCCAATAGATAAGACCATTTTACAATTTGGGCCCAAGTTAGAAGCAGAGCCTAAGGTGTAAATTATCGATAGTCCATATCTCGGAAACTATAAGAGATAATGCAATTTGGCAACCGGCAATGTAATTAGCATGCCGAATATTACTTGGAATGTGAATTGGAACGAAATCGCCAATAGATAAGACCATTTTACAATTTGGGCCCAAGTTAGAAGCAGAGCCTAAGGTGTAAATTATCGATAGTCCATATCTCGGAAACTATAAGAGATAATGCAATTTGGCAACCGGCAATGTAATTAGCATGCCGAATATTACTTGGAATGTGAATTGGAACGAAATCGCCAATAGATAAGACCATTTTACAATTTGGGCCCAAGTTAGAAGCAGAGCCTAAGGTGTAAATTATCGATAGTCCATATCTCGGAAACTATAAGAGATAATGCAATTTGGCAACCGGCAATGTAATTAGCATGCCGAATATTACTTGGAATGTGAATTGGAACGAAATCGCCAATAGATAAGACCATTTTACAATTTGGGCCCAAGTTAGAAGCAGAGCCTAAGGTGTAAATTATCGATAGTCCATATCTCGGAAACTATAAGAGATAATGCAATTTCGCAACCGGCAATGTAATTAGCATGCCGAATATTACTTGGAGTGTGAATTGGAACGAAATCGCCAATAGATAAGACCATTTTACAATTTGGGCCCAAGTTAGAAGCAGAGCCTAAGGTGTAAATTATCGATAGTCCATATCTCGGAAACTATAAGAGATAATGCAATTTGGCAACCGGCAATGTAATTAGCATGCCGAACATTACTTGGAATGTGAATTGGAACGAAATCGCCAATAGATAAGACCATTTTACAATTTTTGCCCAAGTTAGAAGCAGAGCCTAAGGTGTAAATTATTGATAGTCCATATCTCGGAAACTATAAGAGATAATGCAATTTCGCAACCGGCAATGTAATTAGCATGCCGAATATCACTTGGAATGTGAATTGGGACGAAATCGCCAATAGATAAGACCATTTTACAATTTGGGCCCAAGTTAGAAGCAGAGCCTAAGGTGTAAATTATTGATAGTCCATATCCCGGAAACTATAAGAGATAATGCAATTTCGCAACCGGCAATGTAATTAGCATGCCTAATATCACTTGGAATGTGAATTGGGACGAAATCGCCAATAGATAAGACCATTTTACAATTTGGGCCCAAGTTAGAAGCAGAGCCTAAGGTGTAAATTATCGATAGTCCATATCTCGGAAACTATAAGAGATAATGCAATTTGGCAACCGGCAATGTAATTAGCATGCCGAATATTACTTGGAATGTGAATTGGAACGAAATCGCCAATAGATAAGACCATTTTACAATTTGGGCCCAAGTTAGAAGCAGAGCCTAAGGTGTAAATTATCGATAGTTCATATCTCGGAAACTATAAGAGATAATGCAATTTGGCAACCGGCAATGTAATTAGCATGCCGAATATTACTTGGAATGTGAATTGGAACGAAATCGCCAATAGGTAAGACCATTTTACGATTTGGGCCCAAGTTAGAAGCAGAGCCTAAGGTGTAAATTATCGATAGTCCATATCTCGGAAACTATAAGAGATAATTCAATTTGGCAACCGGCAATGTAATTAGCATGCCGAATATTACTTGGAATGTGAATTGGAACGAAATCGCCAATAGATAAGACCATTTTACAATTTGGGCCCAAGTTAGAAGCAGAGCCTAAGGTGTAAATTATCGATAGTCCATATCTCGGAAACTATAAGAGATAATGCAATTTGGCAACCGGCAATGTAATTAGCATGCCGAATATTACTTGGAATGTGAATTGGAACGAAATAGCCAATAGATAAGACCATTTTACAATTTGGGCCCAAGTTAGAAGCAGAGCCTAAGGTGTAAATTATCGATAGTCCATATCTCGGAAACTATAAGAGATAATGCAATTTGGCAACCGGCAATGTAATTAGCATGCCGAATATTACTTGGAATGTGAATTGGAACGAAATCGCCAATAGATAAGACCATTTTACAATTTGGGCCCAAGTTATAAGCAGAGCCTAAGGTGTAAATTATCGATAGTCCATATCTCGGAAACTATAAGAGATAATGCAATTTGGCAACCGGCAATGTAATTAGCATGCCGAATGTTACTTGGAATGTGAATTGGAACGAAATCGCCAATAGATAAGACCATTTTACAATTTGGGCCCAAGTTAGAAGCAGAGCCTAAGGTGTAAATTATCGATAGTCCATATCTCGGAAACTATAAGAGATAATGCAATTTGGCAACCGGCAATGTAATTAGCATGCCGAATATTACTTGGAATGTGAATTGGAACGAAATCGCCAATAGATAAGACCATTTTACAATTTGGGCCCAAGTTAGAAGCAGAGCCTAAGGTGTAAATTATCGATAGTCCATATCCCGGAAACTATAAGAGATAATGCAATTTCGCAACCGGCAATGTAATTAGCATGCCGAACATTACTTGGAATGTGAATTGGAACGAAATCGCCAATAGATAAGACCATTTTACAATTTGGGCCCAAGTTAGAAGCAGAGCCTATGGTGTAAATTATCGATAGTCCATATCTCGGAAACTATAAGAGATAATGCAATTTGGCAACCGGCAATGTAATTAGCATGCCGAATATTACTTGGAATGTGAATTGGAACGAAATCGCCAATAGATAAGACCATTTTACAATTTGGGCCCAAGTTATAAGCAGAGCCTAAGGTGTAAATTATCGATAGTCCATATCTCGGAAACTATAAGAGATAATGCAATTTGGCAACCGGCAATGTAATTAGCATGCCGAATGTTACTTGGAATGTGAATTGGAACGAAATCGCCAATAGATAAGACCATTTTACAATTTGGGCCCAAGTTAGAAGCAGAGCCTAAGGTGTAAATTATCGATAGTCCATATCTCGGAAACTATAAGAGATAATGCAATTTGGCAACCGGCAATGTAATTAGCATGCCGAATATTACTTGGAATGTGAATTGGAACGAAATCGCCAATAGATAAGACCATTTTACAATTTGGGCCCAAGTTAGAAGCAGAGCCTAAGGTGTAAATTATCGATAGTCCATATCTCGGAAACTATAAGAGATAATGCAATTTGGCAACCGGCAATGTAATTAGCATGCCGAACATTACTTGGAATGTGAATTGGAACGAAATCGCCAATAGATAAGACCATTTTACAATTTGGGCCCAAGTTAGAAGCAGAGCCTATGGTGTAAATTATCGATAGTCCATATCTCGGAAACTATAAGAGATAGTGCAATTTGGCCACCGGCAATGTAATTAGCATGCCGAATATTACTTGGAATGTGAATTGGAACGAAATCGCCAATAGATAAGACCATTTTACAATTTGGGCCCAAGTTAGAAGCAGAGTCTAAGGTGTAAATTATCGATAGTCCATATCTCGGAAACTATAAGAGATAATGCAATTTGGCAACCGGCAATGTAATTAGCATGCCGAATATTACTTAGAATGTGAATTGGAACGAAATCGCCAATAGATAAGACCATTTCACAATTTGGGCCCAAGTTAGAAGCAGAGCCTAAGGTGTAAATTATCGATAGTCCATATCTCGGAAACGATAAGAGATAATGCAATTTGGCAACCGGCAATGTAATTAGCATGTCGAATATTACTTGGAATGTGAATTGGAACGAAATCGCCAATAGATAAGACCATTTTACAATTTGGGCCCAAGTTAGAAGCAGAGCCTAAGGTGTAAATTATCGATAGTCCATATCTCGGAAACTATAAGAGATAATGCAATTTGGCAACCGGCAATGTAATTAGCATGCCGAATATTACTTGGAATGTGAATTGGAACGAAATCGCCAATAGATAAGACCATTTTACAATTTGGGCCCAAGTTATAAGCAGAGCCTAAGGTGTAAGTTATCGATAGTCCATATCTCGGAAACTATAAGAGATAATGCAATTTGGCAACCGGCAATGTAATTAGCATGCCGAATATTACTTGGAATGTGAATTGGAACGAAATCGCCAATAGATAAGACCATTTTACAATTTGGGCCCAAGTTAGAAGCAGAGCCTAAGGTGTAAATTATCGATAGTCCATATCTCGGAAACTATAAGAGATAATGCAATTTGGCAACCGGCAATGTAATTAGCATGCCGAATATTACTTGGAATGTGAATTGGAACGAAATCGCCAATAGATAAGACCATTTTACAATTTGGGCCCAAGTTAGAAGCAGAGCCTAAGGTGTAAATTATCGATAGTCCATATCTCGGAAACTATAAGAGATAATGCAATTTCGCAACCGGCAATGTAATTAGCATGCCGAATATTACTTGGAGTGTGAATTGGAACGAAATCGCCAATAGATAAGACCATTTTACAATTTGGGCCCAAGTTAGAAGCAGAGCCTAAGGTGTAAATTATCGATAGTCCATATCTCGGAAACTATAAGAGATAATGCAATTTGGCAACCGGCAATGTAATTAGCATGCCGAACATTACTTGGAATGTGAATTGGAACGAAATCGCCAATAGATAAGACCATTTTACAATTTTTGCCCAAGTTAGAAGCAGAGCCTAAGGTGTAAATTATTGATAGTCCATATCTCGGAAACTATAAGAGATAATGCAATTTCGCAACCGGCAATGTAATTAGCATGCCGAATATCACTTGGAATGTGAATTGGGACGAAATCGCCAATAGATAAGACCATTTTACAATTTGGGCCCAAGTTAGAAGCAGAGCCTAAGGTGTAAATTATTGATAGTCCATATCCCGGAAACTATAAGAGATAATGCAATTTCGCAACCGGCAATGTAATTAGCATGCCTAATATCACTTGGAATGTGAATTGGGACGAAATCGCCAATAGATAAGACCATTTTACAATTTGGGCCCAAGTTAGAAGCAGAGCCTAAGGTGTAAATTATCGATAGTCCATATCTCGGAAACTATAAGAGATAATGCAATTTGGCAACCGGCAATGTAATTAGCATGCCGAATATTACTTGGAATGTGAATTGGAACGAAATCGCCAATAGATAAGACCATTTTACAATTTGGGCCCAAGTTAGAAGCAGAGCCTAAGGTGTAAATTATCGATAGTTCATATCTCGGAAACTATAAGAGATAATGCAATTTGGCAACCGGCAATGTAATTAGCATGCCGAATATTACTTGGAATGTGAATTGGAACGAAATCGCCAATAGGTAAGACCATTTTACGATTTGGGCCCAAGTTAGAAGCAGAGCCTAAGGTGTAAATTATCGATAGTCCATATCTAGGAAACTATAAGAGATAATTCAATTTGGCAACCGGCAATGTAATTAGCATGCCGAATATTACTTGGAATGTGAATTGGAACGAAATCGCCAATAGATAAGACCATTTTACAATTTGGGCCCAAGTTAGAAGCAGAGCCTAAGGTGTAAATTATCGATAGTCCATATCTCGGAAACTATAAGAGATAATGCAATTTGGCAACCGGCAATGTAATTAGCATGCCGAATATTACTTGGAATGTGAATTGGAACGAAATAGCCAATAGATAAGACCATTTTACAATTTGGGCCCAAGTTAGAAGCAGAGCCTAAGGTGTAAATTATCGATAGTCCATATCTCGGAAACTATAAGAGATAATGCAATTTGGCAACCGGCAATGTAATTAGCATGCCGAATATTACTTGGAATGTGAATTGGAACGAAATCGCCAATAGATAAGACCATTTTACAATTTGGGCCCAAGTTATAAGCAGAGCCTAAGGTGTAAATTATCGATAGTCCATATCTCGGAAACTATAAGAGATAATGCAATTTGGCAACCGGCAATGTAATTAGCATGCCGAATGTTACTTGGAATGTGAATTGGAACGAAATCGCCAATAGATAAGACCATTTTACAATTTGGGCCCAAGTTAGAAGCAGAGCCTAAGGTGTAAATTATCGATAGTCCATATCTCGGAAACTATAAGAGATAATGCAATTTGGCAACCGGCAATGTAATTAGCATGCCGAATATTACTTGGAATGTGAATTGGAACGAAATCGCCAATAGATAAGACCATTTTACAATTTGGGCCCAAGTTAGAAGCAGAGCCTAAGGTGTAAATTATCGATAGTCCATATCCCGGAAACTATAAGAGATAATGCAATTTCGCAACCGGCAATGTAATTAGCATGCCGAATATTACTTGGAGTGTGAATTGGAACGAAATCGCCAATAGATAAGACCATTTTACAATTTGGGCCCAAGTTAGAAGCAGAGCCTAAGGTGTAAATTATCGATAGTCCATATCTCGGAAACTATAAGAGATAATGCAATTTGGCAACCGGCAATGTAATTAGCATGCCGAATATTACTTAGAATGTGAATTGGAACGAAATCGCCAATAGATAAGACCATTTTACAATTTGGGCCCAAGTTAGAAGCAGAGCCTAAGGTGTAAATTATCGATAGTCCATATCTCGGAAACTATAAGAGATAATGCAATTTGGCAACCGGCAATGTAATTAGCATGCCGAATATTACTTGGAATGTGAATTGGAACGAAATCGCCAATAGATAAGACCATTTTACAATTTGGGCCCAAGTTAGAAGCAGAGCCTAAGGTGTAAATTATTGATAGTCCATATCTCGGAAACTATAAGAGATAATGCAATTTCGCAACCGGCAATGTAATTAGCATGCCGAATATCACTTGGAATGTGAATTGGGACGAAATCGCCAGTAGATAAGACCATTTTACAATTTGGGCCCAAGTTAGAAGCAGAGCCTAAGGTGTAAATTATCGATAGTCCATATCTCGGAAACTATAAGAGATAATGCAATTTGGCAACCGGCAATGTAATTAGCATGCCGAATATTACTTGGAATGTGAATTGGAACGAAATCGCCAATAGATAAGACCATTTTACAATTTGGGCCCAAGTTAGAAGCAGAGCCTAAGGTGTAAATTATCGATAGTCCATATCTCGGAAACTATAAGAGATAATGCAATTTGGCAACCGGCAATGTAATTAGCATGCCGAATATTACTTGGAATGTGAATTGGAACGAAATCGCCAATAGGTAAGACCATTTTACAATTTGGGCCCAAGTTAGAAGCAGAGCCTAAGGTGTAAATTATCGATAGTCCATATCTCGGAAACTATAAGAGATAATGCAATTTGGCAACCGGCAATGTAATTAGCATGCCGAATATTACTTGGAATGTGAATTGGAACGAAATCGCCAATAGATAAGACCATTTTACAATTTGGGCCCAAGTTAGAAGCAGAGCCTAAGGTGTAAATTATTGATAGTCCATATCTCGGAAACTATAAGAGATAATGCAATTTCGCAACCGGCAATGTAATTAGCATGCCGAATATCACTTGGAATGTGAATTGGGACGAAATCGCCAATAGATAAGACCATTTTACAATTTGGGCCCAAGTTAGAAGCAGAGCCTAAGGTGTAAATTATCGATAGTCCATATCTCGGAAACTATAAGAGATAATGCAATTTGGCAACCGGCAATGTAATTAGCATGCCGAATATTACTTGGAATGTGAATTGGAACGAAATCGCCAATAGATAAGACCATTTTACAATTTGGGCCCAAGTTAGAAGCAGAGCATAAGGTGTAAATTATCGATAGTCCATATCTCGGAAACTATAAGAGATAATGCAATTTGGCAACCGGCAATGTAATTAGCATGCCGAATAGTACTTGGAATGTGAATTGGAACGAAATCGCCAATAGGTAAGACCATTTTACAATTTGGGCCCAAGTTAGAAGCAGAGCCTAAGGTGTAAATTATCGATAGTCCATATCTCGGAAACTATAAGAGATAATTCAATTTGGCAACCGGCAATGTAATTAGCATGCCGAATATTACTTGGAATGTGAATTGGAACGAAATCGCCAATAGATAAGATCATTTTACAATTTGGGCCCAAGTTAGAAGCAGAGCCTAAGGTGTAAATTATCGATAGTCCATATCTCGGAAACTATAAGAGATAATGCAATTTGGCAACCGGCAATGTAATTAGCATGCCGAATATTACTTGGAATGTGAATTGGAACGAAATCGCCAATAGATAAGACCATTTTACAATTTGGGCCCAAGTTAGAAGCAGAGCCTAAGGTGTAAATTATTGATAGTCCATATCTCGGAAACTATAAGAGATAATGCAATTTCGCAACCGGCAATGTAATTAGCATGCCGAATATCACTTGGAATGTGAATTGGGACGAAATCGCCAATAGATAAGACCATTTTACAATTTGGGCCCAAGTTAGAAGCAGAGCCTAAGGTGTAAATTATCGATAGTCCATATTTCGGAAACTATAAGAGATAATGCAATTTGGCAACCGGCAATGTAATTAGCATGCCGAATATTACTTGGAATGTGAATTGGAACGAAATCGCCAATAGATAAGACCATTTTACAATTTGGGCCCAAGTTAGAAGCAGAGCATAAGGTGTAAATTATCGATAGTCCATATCTCGGAAACTATAAGAGATAATGCAATTTGGCAACCGGCAATGTAATTAGCATGCCGAATATTACTTGGAATGTGAATTGGAACGAAATCGCCAATAGGTAAGACCATTTTACAATTTGGGCCCAAGTTAGAAGCAGAGCCTAAGGTGTAAATTATCGATAGTCCATATCTCGGAAACTATAAGAGATAATTCAATTTGGCAACCGGCAATGTAATTAGCATGCCGAATATTACTTGGAATGTGAATTGGAACGAAATCGCCAATAGATAAGATCATTTTACAATTTGGGCCCAAGTTAGAAGCAGAGCCTAAGGTGTAAATTATCGATAGTCCATATCTCGGAAACTATAAGAGATAATGCAATTTGGCAACCGGCAATGTAATTAGCATGCCGAATATTACTTGGAATGTGAATTGGAACGAAATCGCCAATAGATAAGACCATTTTACAATTTGGGCCCAAGTTAGAAGCAGAGCCTAAGGTGTAAATTATCGATAGTCCATATCTCGGAAACTATAAGAGATAATGCAATTTGGCAACCGGCAATGTAATTAGCATGCCGAATATTACTTGGAATGTGAATTGGAACGAAATCGCCAATAGATAAGACCATTTTACAATTTGGGCCCAAGTTAGAAGCAGAGCCTATGGTGTAAATTATCGATAGTCCATATCTCGGAAACTATAAGAGATAATGCAATTTGGCAACCGGCAATGTAATTAGCATGCCGAATATTACTTGGAATGTGAATTGGAACGAAATCGCCAATAGATAAGACCATTTTACAATTTGGGCCCAAGTTAGAAGCAGAGCCTATGGTGTAAATTATCGATAGTCCATATCTCGGAAACTATAAGAGATAATGCAATTTGGCAACCGGCAATGTAATTAGCATGCCGAATATTACTTGGAATGTGAATTGGAACGAAATCGCCAATAGATAAGACCATTTTACAATTTGGGCCCAAGTTAGAAGCAGAGCCTAAGGTGTAAATTATCGATAGTCCATATCTCGGAAACTATAAGAGTTAATGCAATTTGGCAACCGGCAATGTAATTAGCATGCCGAATATTACTTGGAATGTGAATTGGAACGAAATCGCCAATAGATAAGACCATTTTACAATTTGGGCCCAAGTTAGAAGCAGAGCCTATGGTGTAAATTATCGATAGTCCATATCTCGGAAACTATAAGAGATAATGCAATTTGGCAACCGGCAATGTAATTAGCATGCCGAATATTACTTGGAATGTGAATTGGAACGAAATCGCCAATAGATAAGACCATTTTACAATTTGGGCCCAAGTTAGAAGCAGAGCCTAAGGTGTAAATTATCGATAGTCCATATCTCGGAAACCATAAGAGATAATGCAATTTGGCAACCGGCAATGTAATTAGCATGCCGAATATTACTTGGAATGTGAATTGGAACGAAATCGCCAATAGATAAGACCATTTTACAATTTGGGCCCAAGTTAGAAGCAGAGCATAAGGTGTAAATTATCGATAGTCCATATCTCGGAAACTATAAGAGATAATGCAATTTGGCAACCGGCAATGTAATTAGCATGCCGAATATTACTTGGAATGTGAATTGGAACGAAATCGCCAATAGATAAGATCATTTTACAATTTGGGCCCAAGTTAGAAGCAGAGCCTAAGGTGTAAATTATCGATAGTCCATATCTCGGAAACTATAAGAGATAATGCAATTTGGCAACCGGCAATGTAATTAGCATGCCGAATATTACTTGGAATGTGAATTGGAACGAAATCGCCAATAGATAAGACCATTTTACAATTTGGGCCCAAGTTAGAAGCAGAGCCTAAGGTGTAAATTATCGATAGTCCATATCTCGGAAACTATAAGAGATAATGCAATTTGGCAACCGGCAATGTAATTAGCATGCCGAATATTACTTGGAATGTGAATTGGAACGAAATCGCCAATAGATAAGACCATTTTACAATTTGGGCCCAAGTTAGAAGCAGAGCCTATGGTGTAAATTATCGATAGTCCATATCTCGGAAACTATAAGAGATAATGCAATTTGGCAACCGGCAATGTAATTAGCATGCCGAATATTACTTGGAATGTGAATTGGAACGAAATCGCCAATAGATAAGACCATTTTACAATTTGGGCCCAAGTTAGAAGCAGAGCCTATGGTGTAAATTATCGATAGTCCATATCTCGGAAACTATAAGAGATAATGCAATTTGGCAACCGGCAATGTAATTAGCATGCCGAATATTACTTGGAATGTGAATTGGAACGAAATCGCCAATAGATAAGACCATTTTACAATTTGGGCCCAAGTTAGAAGCAGAGCCTAAGGTGTAAATTATCGATAGTCCATATCTCGGAAACTATAAGAGTTAATGCAATTTGGCAACCGGCAATGTAATTAGCATGCCGAATATTACTTGGAATGTGAATTGGAACGAAATCGCCAATAGATAAGACCATTTTACAATTTGGGCCCAAGTTAGAAGCAGAGCCTATGGTGTAAATTATCGATAGTCCATATCTCGGAAACTATAAGAGATAATGCAATTTGGCAACCGGCAATGTAATTAGCATGCCGAATATTACTTGGAATGTGAATTGGAACGAAATCGCCAATAGATAAGACCATTTTACAATTTGGGCCCAAGTTAGAAGCAGAGCCTAAGGTGTAAATTATCGATAGTCCATATCTCGGAAACTATAAGAGATAATGCAATTTGGCAACCGGCAATGTAATTAGCATGCCGAATATTACTTGGAATGTGAATTGGAACGAAATCGCCAATAGATAAGACCATTTTACAATTTGGGCCCAAGTTAGAAGCAGAGCATAAGGTGTAAATTATCGATAGTCCATATCTCGGAAACTATAAGAGATAATGCAATTTGGCAACCGGAAATGTAATTAGCATGCCGAATATTACTTGGAATGTGAATTGGAACGAAATCGCCAATAGATAAGGCCATTTTATAATTTGGGCCCAAGTTAGAAGCAGAGCCTAAGGTGTAAATTATCGATAGTCCATATCTCGGAAACTATAAGAGATAATGCAATTTGGCAACCGGCAATGTAATTAGCATGCCGAATATTACTTGGAATGTGAATTGGAACGAAATCGCCAATAGATAAGACCATTTTACAATTTGGGCCCAAGTTAGAAGCAGAGCCTAAGGTGTAAATTATTGATAGTCCATATCTCGGAAACTATAAGAGATAATGCAATTTCGCAACCGGCAATGTAATTAGCATGCCGAATATCACTTGGAATGTGAATTGGGACGAAATCGCCAATAGATAAGTCCATTTTACAATTTGGGCCTAAGTTAGAAGCAGAGCCTAAGGTGTAAATTATCGATAGTCCATATCTCGGAAACTATAAGAGATAATGCAATTTGGCAACCGGCAATGTAATTAGCATGCCGAATATTACTTGGAATGTGAATTGGAACGAAATCGCCAATAGATAAGACCATTTTACAATTTGGGCCCAAGTTAGAAGCAGAGCATAAGGTGTAAATTATCGATAGTCCATATCTCGGAAACTATAAGAGATAATGCAATTTGGCAACCGGCAATGTAATTAGCATGCCGAATATTACTTGGAATGTGAATTGGAACGAAATCGCTAATAGGTAAGACCATTTTACAATTTGGGCCCAAGTTAGAAGCAGAGCCTAAGGTGTAAATTATCGATAGTCCATATCTCGGAAACTATAAGAGATAATTCAATTTGGCAACCGGCAATGTAATTATCATGCCGAATATTACTTGGAATGTGAATTGGAACGAAATCGCCAATAGATAAGACCATTTTACAATTTGGGCCCAAGTTAGAAGCAGAGCCTAAGGTGTAAATTATCGATAGTCCATATCTCGGAAACTATAAGAGATAATGCAATTTGGCAACCGGCAATATAATTAGCATGCCGAATATTACTTGGAATGTGAATTGGAACGAAATCGCCAATAGATAAGACCATTTTACAATTTGGGCCCAAGTTAGAAGCAGAGCCTAAGGTGTAAATTATCGATAGTCCATATCTCGGAAACTATAAGAGATAATGCAATTTGGTAACCGGCAATGTAATTAGCATGCCGAATATTACTTGGAATGTGAATTGGAACGAAATCGCCAATAGGTAAGACCATCTTACGATTTGGGCCCAAGTTAGAAGCAGAGCCTAAGGTGTAAATTATCGATAGTCCATATCTCGGAAACTATAAGAGTTAATGCAATTTGGCAACCGGCAATGTAATTAGCATGCCGAATATTACTTGGAATGTGAATTGGAACGAAATCGCCAATAGATAAGACCATTTTACAATTTGGGCCCAAGTTATAAGCAGAGCCTAAGGTGTAAATTATCGATAGTCCATATCTCGGAAACTATAAGAGATAATGCAATTTGGCAACCGGCAATGTAATTAGCATGCCGAATATTACTTGGAATGAGAATTGGAACGAAATCGCCAATAGATAAGACCATTTTACAATTTGGGCCCAAGTTAGAAGCAGAGCCTAAGGTGTAAATTATCGATAGTCCATATCTCGGAAACTATAAGAGATAATGCAATTTCGCAACCGGCAATGTAATTAGAATGCCGAATATTACTTGGAGTGTGAATTGGAACGAAATCGCCAATAGATAAGACCATTTTACAATTTGGGCCCAAGTTAGAAGCAGAGCCTAAGGTGTAAATTATCGATAGTCCATATCTCGGAAACTATAAGAGATAATGCAATTTGGCAACCGGCAATGTAATTAGCATGCCGAACATTACTTGGAATGTGAATTGGAACGAAATCGCCAATAGATAAGACCATTTTACAATTTTTGCCCAAGTTAGAAGCAGAGCCTAAGGTGTAAATTATCGATAGTCCATATCTCGGAAACTATAAGAGATAATGCAATTTGGCAACCGGCAATGTGATTAGCATGCCGAATATTACTTGGAATGTGAATTAGAACGAAATCGCCAATAGATAAGACCATTTTACAATTTGGGCCCAAGTTAGAAGCAGAGCCTAAGGTGTAAATTATCGATAGTCCATATCTCGGAAACTATAAGAGATAATGCAATTTGGCAACCGGCAATGTAATTAGCATGCCGAATATTACTTGGAATGTGAATTGGAACGAAATCGCCAATAGATAAGACCATTTTACAATTTGGGCCCAAGTTAGAAGCAGAGCCTAAGGTGTAAATTATCGATAGTCCATATCTCGGAAACTATAAGAGATAATGCAATTTGGCAACCGGCAATGTAATTAGCATGCCGAATATTACTTGGAATGTGAAATGGAACGAAATCGCCAATAGATAAGACCATTTTACAATTTGGGCCCAAGTTAGAAGCAGAGCCTAAGGTGTAAATTATTGATAGTCCATATCTCGGAAACTATAAGAGATAATGCAATTTCGCAACCGGCAATGTAATTAGCATGCCGAATATCACTTGGAATGTGAATTGGGACGAAATCGCCAATAGATAAGACCATTTTACAATTTGGGCCCAAGTTAGAAGCAGAGCCTAAGGTGTAAATTATCGATAGTCCATATCTCGGAAACTATAAGAGATAATGCAATTTGGCAACCGGCAATGTAATTAGCATGCCGAATATTACTTGGAATGTGAATTGGAACGAAATCGCCAATAGATAAGACCATTTTACAATTTGGGCCCAAGTTAGAAGCAGAGCCTAAGGTGTAAATTATCGATAGTCCATATCTCGGAAACTATAAGAGATAATGCAATTTGGCAACCGGCAATGTAATTAGCATGCCGAATATTACTTGGAATGTGAATTGGAACGAAATCGCCAATAGGTAAGACCATTTTACGATTTGGGCCCAAGTTAGAAGCAGAGCCTAAGGTGTAAATTATCGATAGTCCATATCTCGGAAACTATAAGAGATAATTCAATTTGGCAACCGGCAATGTAATTAGCATGCCGAATATTACTTGGAATGTGAATTGGAACGAAATCGCCAATAGATAAGACCATTTTACAATTTGGGCCCAAGTTAGAAGCAGAGCCTAAGGTGTAAATTATCGATAGTCCATATCTCGGAAACTATAAGAGATAATGCAATTTGGCAACCGGCAATGTAATTAGCATGCCGAATATTACTTGGAATGTGAATTGGAACGAAATCGCCAATAGATAAGACCATTTTACAATTTGGGCCCAAGTTAGAAGCAGAGCCTAAGGTGTAAATTATCGATAGTCCATATCTCGGAAACTATAAGAGATAATGCAATTTGGCAACCGGCAATGTAATTAGCATGCCGAATATTACTTGGAATGTGAATTGGAACGAAATCGCTAATAGAAAAGACCATTTTACAATTTGGGCCCAAGTTAGAAGCAGAGCCTAAGGTGTAAATTATCGATAGTCCATATCTCGGAAACTATAAGAGATAATGCAATTTGGCAACCGGCAGTGTAATTAGCATGCCGAATATTACTTGGAATGTGAATTGGAACGAAATCGCCAATAGATAAGACCATTTTACAATTTGGGCCCAAGTTAGAAGCAGAGCCTAAGGTGTAAATTATTGATAGTCCATATCTCGGAGACTATAAGAGATAATGCAATTTCGCAACCGGCAATGTAATTAGCATGCCGAATATCACTTGGAATGTGAATTGGGACGAAATCGCCAATAGATAAGACCATTTTACAATTTGGGCCCAAGTTAGAAGCAGAGCCTAAGGTGTAAATTATCGATAGTCCATATCTCGGAAACTATAAGAGATAATGCAATTTGGCAACCGGCAATGTAATTAGCATGCCGAATATTACTTGGAATGTGAATTGGAACGAAATCGCCAATAGATAAGACCATTTTACAATTTGGGCCCAAGTTAGAAGCAGAGCCTAAGGTGTAAATTATCGATAGTCCATATCTCGGAAACTATAAGAGATAATGCAATTTGGCAACCGGCAATGTAATTAGCATGCCGAATATTACTTGGAATGTGAATTGGAACGAAATCGCCAATAGGTAAGACCATTTTACAATTTGGGCCCAAGTTAGAAGCAGAGCCTAAGGTGTAAATTATCGATAGTCCATATCTCGGAAACTATAAGAGATAATTCAATTTGGCAACCGGCAATGTAATTAGCATGCCGAATATTACTTGGAATGTGAATTGGAACGAAATCGCCAATAGATAAGACCATTTTACAATTTGGGCCCAAGTTAGAAGCAGAGCCTAAGGTGTAAATTATCGATAGTCCATATCTCGGAAACTATAAGAGATAATGCAATTTGGCAACCGGCAATGTAATTAGCATGCCGAATATTACTTGGAATGTGAATTGGAACGAAATCGCCAATAGATAAGACCATTTAACAATTTGGGCCCAAGTTAGAAGCGGAGCCTAAGGTGTAAATTATCGATAGTCCATATCTCGGAAACTATAAGAGATAATGCAATTTGGCAACCGGCAATGTAATTAGCATGCCGAATATTACTTGGAATGTGAATTGGAACGAAATCGCCAATAGATAAGACCATTTTACAATTTGGGCCCAAGTTAGAAGCAGAGCCTAAGGTGTAAATTATCGATAGTCCATATCTCGGAAACTATAAGAGATAATGCAATTTGGCAACCGGCAATGTAATTAGCATGCCGAATATTACTTGGAATGTGAATTGGAACGAAATCGCCAATAGATAAGACCATTTTACAATTTGGGCCCAAGTTAGAAGCAGAGCCTAAGGTGTAAATTATCGATAGTCCATATCTCGGAAACTATAAGAGATAATGCAATTTGGCAACCGGCAATGTAATTAGCATGCCGAATATTACTTGGAATGTGAATTGGAACGAAATCGCCAATAGATAAGACCATTTTACAATTTGGGCCCAAGTTAGAAGCAGAGCCTAAGGTGTAAATTATTGATAGTCCATATCTCGGAAACTATAAGAGATAATGCAATTTCGCGACCGTCAATGTAATTAGCATGCCGAATATCACTTGGAATGTGAATAGGGACGAAATCGCCAATAGATAAGACCATTTTACAATTTGGGCCCAAGTTAGAAGCAGAGCCTAAGGTGTAAATTATCGATAGTCCATATCTCGGAAACTATAAGAGATAATGCAATTTGGCAACCGGCAATGTAATTAGCATGCCGAATATTACTTGGAATGTGAATTGGAACGAAATCGCCAATAGATAAGACCATTTTACAATTTGGGCCCAAGTTAGAAGCAGAGCCTAAGGTGTAAATTATCGATAGTCCATATCTCGGAAACTATAAGAGATAATGCAATTTGGCAACCGGCAATGTAATTAGCATGCCGAATATTACTTGGAATGTGAATTGGAACGAAATCGCTAATAGATAAGGCCATTTTACAATTTGGGCCCAAGTTAGAAGCAGAGCATAAGGTGTAAATTATCGATAGTCCATATCTCGGAAACTATAAGAGATAATGCAATTTGGCAACCGGCAATGTAATTAGCATGCCGAATATTACTTGGAATGTGAATTGGAACGAAATCGCCAATAGGTAAGACCATTTTACAATTTGGGCCCAAGTTAGAAGCAGAGCCTAAGGTGTAAATTATCGATAGTCCATATCTCGGAAACTATAAGAGATAATTCAATTTGGCAACCGGCAATGTAATTAGCATGCCGAATATTACTTGGAATGTGAATTGGAACGAAATCGCCAATAGATAAGACCATTTTACAATTTGGGCCCAAGTTAGAAGCAGAGCCTAAGGTGTAAATTATCGATAGTCCATATCTCGGAAACTATAAGAGATAATGCAATTTGGCAACCGGCAATGTAATTAGCATGCCGAATATTACTTGGAATGTGAATTGGAACGAAATCGCCAATAGATAAGACCATTTTACAATTTGGGCCCAAGTTAGAAGCAGAGCCTAAGGTGTAAATTATCGATAGTCCATATCTCGGAAACTATAAGAGATAATGCAATTTCGCAACCGGCAATGTAATTAGCATGCCGAATACTACTTGGAATGTGAATTGGAACGAAATCGCCAATAGGTAAGACCATTTTACGATTTGGGCCCAAGTTAGAAGCAGAGCCTAAGGTGTAAATTATCGATAGTCCATATCTCGGAAACTATAAGAGTTAATGCAATTTGGCAACCGGCAATGTAATTAGCATGCCGAATATTACTTGGAATGTGAATTGGAACGAAATCGCCAATAGATAAGACCATTTTACAATTTGGGCCCAAGTTATAAGCAGAGCCTAAGGTGTAAATTATCGATAGTCCATATCTCGGAAACTATAAGAGATAATGCAATTTGGCAACCGGCAATGTAATTAGCATGCCGAATATTACTTGGAATGTGAATTGGAACGAAATCGCCAATAGATAAGACCATTTTACAATTTGGGCCCAAGTTAGAAGCAGAGCCTAAGGTGTAAATTATCGATAGTCCATATCTCGGAAACTATAAGAGATAATGCAATTTCGCAACCGGCAATGTAATTAGCATGAAGAATATTACTTTGAGTGTGAATTGGAACGAAATCGCCAATAGATAAGACCATTTTACAATTTGGGCCCAAGTTAGAAGCAGAGCCTAAGGTGTAAATTATCGATAGTCCATATCTCGGAAACTATAAGAGATAATGCAATTTGGCAACCGGCAATGTAATTAGCATGCCGAACATTACTTGGAATGTGAATTGGAACGAAATCGCCAATAGATAAGACCATTTTACAATTTGGGCCCAAGTTAGAAGCAGAGCCTAAGGTGTAAATTATCGATAGTCCATATCTCGGAAACTATAAGAGATAATGCAATTTGGCAACCGGCAATGTAATTAGCATGCCGAATATTACTTGGAATGTGAATTGGAACGAAATCGCCAATAGATAAGACCATTTTACAATTTGGGCCCAAGTTAGAAGCAGAGCCTAAGGTGTAAATTATTGATAGTCCATATCTCGGAAACTATAAGAGATAATGCAATTTCGCGACCGTCAATGTAATTAGCATGCCGAATATCACTTGGAATGTGAATAGGGACGAAATCGCCAATAGATAAGACCATTTTACAATTTGGGCCCAAGTTAGAAGCAGAGCCTAAGGTGTAAATTATCGATAGTCCATATCTCGGAAACTATAAGAGATAATGCAATTTGGCAACCGGCAATGTAATTAGCATGCCGAATATTACTTGGAATGTGAATTGGAACGAAATCGCCAATAGATAAGACCATTTTACAATTTGGGCCCAAGTTAGAAGCAGAGCCTAAGGTGTAAATTATCGATAGTCCATATCTCGGAAACTATAAGAGATAATGCAATTTGGCAACCGGCAATGTAATTAGCATGCCGAATATTACTTGGAATGTGAATTGGAACGAAATCGCTAATAGATAAGGCCATTTTACAATTTGGGCCCAAGTTAGAAGCAGAGCATAAGGTGTAAATTATCGATAGTCCATATCTCGGAAACTATAAGAGATAATGCAATTTGGCAACCGGCAATGTAATTAGCATGCCGAATATTACTTGGAATGTGAATTGGAACGAAATCGCCAATAGGTAAGACCATTTTACAATTTGGGCCCAAGTTAGAAGCAGAGCCTAAGGTGTAAATTATCGATAGTCCATATCTCGGAAACTATAAGAGATAATTCAATTTGGCAACCGGCAATGTAATTAGCATGCCGAATATTACTTGGAATGTGAATTGGAACGAAATCGCCAATAGATAAGACCATTTTACAATTTGGGCCCAAGTTAGAAGCAGAGCCTAAGGTGTAAATTATCGATAGTCCATATCTCGGAAACTATAAGAGATAATGCAATTTGGCAACCGGCAATGTAATTAGCATGCCGAATATTACTTGGAATGTGAATTGGAACGAAATCGCCAATAGATAAGACCATTTTACAATTTGGGCCCAAGTTAGAAGCAGAGCCTAAGGTGTAAATTATCGATAGTCCATATCTCGGAAACTATAAGAGATAATGCAATTTCGCAACCGGCAATGTAATTAGCATGCCGAATACTACTTGGAATGTGAATTGGAACGAAATCGCCAATAGGTAAGACCATTTTACGATTTGGGCCCAAGTTAGAAGCAGAGCCTAAGGTGTAAATTATCGATAGTCCATATCTCGGAAACTATAAGAGTTAATGCAATTTGGCAACCGGCAATGTAATTAGCATGCCGAATATTACTTGGAATGTGAATTGGAACGAAATCGCCAATAGATAAGACCATTTTACAATTTGGGCCCAAGTTATAAGCAGAGCCTAAGGTGTAAATTATCGATAGTCCATATCTCGGAAACTATAAGAGATAATGCAATTTGGCAACCGGCAATGTAATTAGCATGCCGAATATTACTTGGAATGTGAATTGGAACGAAATCGCCAATAGATAAGACCATTTTACAATTTGGGCCCAAGTTAGAAGCAGAGCCTAAGGTGTAAATTATCGATAGTCCATATCTCGGAAACTATAAGAGATAATGCAATTTCGCAACCGGCAATGTAATTAGCATGCCGAATATTACTTGGAGTGTGAATTGGAACGAAATCGCCAATAGATAAGACCATTTTACAATTTGGGCCCAAGTTAGAAGCAGAGCCTAAGGTGTAAATTATCGATAGTCCATATCTCGGAAACTATAAGAGATAATGCAATTTGGCAACCGGCAATGTAATTAGCATGCCGAATATTACTTGGAATGTGAATTGGAACGAAATCGCCAATAGATAAGACCATTTTACAATTTGGGCCCAAGTTAGAAGCAGAGCCTAAGGTGTAAATTATCGATAGTCCATATCTCGGAAACTATAAGAGATAATGCAATTTGGCAACCGGCAATGTAATTAGCATGCCGAATATTACTTGGAATGTGAATTGGAACGAAATCGCCAATAGATAAGACCATTTTACAATTTGGGCCCAAGTTAGAAGCAGAGCCTAAGGTGTAAATTATCGATAGTCCATATCTCGGAAACTATAAGAGATAATGCAATTTCGCAACCGGCAATGTAATTAGCATGCCGAATACTACTTGGAATGTGAATTGGAACGAAATCGCCAATAGGTAAGACCATTTTACGATTTGGGCCCAAGTTAGAAGCAGAGCCTAAGGTGTAAATTATCGATAGTCCATATCTCGGAAACTATAAGAGTTAATGCAATTTGGCAACCGGCAATGTAATTAGCATGCCGAATATTACTTGGAATGTGAATTGGAACGAAATCGCCAATAGATAAGACCATTTTACAATTTGGGCCCAAGTTATAAGCAGAGCCTAAGGTGTAAATTATCGATAGTCCATATCTCGGAAACTATAAGAGATAATGCAATTTGGCAACCGGCAATGTAATTAGCATGCCGAATATTACTTGGAATGTGAATTGGAACGAAATCGCCAATAGATAAGACCATTTTACAATTTGGGCCCAAGTTAGAAGCAGAGCCTAAGGTGTAAATTATCGATAGTCCATATCTCGGAAACTATAAGAGATAATGCAATTTCGCAACCGGCAATGTAATTAGCATGCCGAATATTACTTGGAGTGTGAATTGGAACGAAATCGCCAATAGATAAGACCATTTTACAATTTGGGCCCAAGTTAGAAGCAGAGCCTAAGGTGTAAATTATCGATAGTCCATATCTCGGAAACTATAAGAGATAATGCAATTTGGCAACCGGCAATGTAATTAGCATGCCGAACATTACTTGGAATGTGAATTGGAACGAAATCGCCAATAGATAAGACCATTTTACAATTTTTGCCCAAGTTAGAAGCAGAGCCTAAGGTGTAAATTATCGATAGTCCATATCTCGGAAACTATAAGAGATAATGCAATTTGGCAACCGGCAATGAAATTAGCATGCCGAATATTACTTGGAATGTGAATTAGAACGAAATCGCCAATAGATAAGACCATTTTACAATTTGGGCACAAGTTAGAAGCAGAGCCTAAGGTGTATATTATCGATAGTCCATATCTCGGAAACTATAAGAGATAATGCAATTTGGCAACCGGCAATGTAATTAGCATGCCGAATATTACTTGGAATGTGAATTGGAACGAAATCGCCAATAGATAAGACCATTTTACAATTTGTGCCCAAGTTAGAAGCAGAGCCTAAGGTGTAAATTATTGATAGTCC
The DNA here is from genome assembly GCF_030347505.1 of Rhynchophorus ferrugineus. Lineage (NCBI taxonomy): Eukaryota > Metazoa > Arthropoda > Insecta > Coleoptera > Curculionidae > Rhynchophorus > Rhynchophorus ferrugineus. Next base: position 47,277 of record NW_027472998.1, on the reverse strand, counting down.
ATATCTCGGAAACTATAAGAGATAATGCAATTTCGCGACCGGCAATGTAATTAGCATGCCGAATATCACTTGGAATGTGAATAGGGACGAAATCGCCAATAGATAAGACCATTTTACAATTTGGGCCCAAGTTAGAAGCAGAGCCTAAGGTGTAAATTATCGATAGTCCATATCTCGGAAACTATAAGAGATAATGCAATTTTGCAACCGGCAATGTAATTAGCATGCCGAATATTACTTGGAATGTGAATTGGAACGAAATCGCCAATAGATAAGACCATTTTACAATTTGGGCCCAAGTTAGAAGCAGAGCCTAAGGTGTAAATTATCGATAGTCCATATCTCGGAAACTATAAGAGATAATGCAGTTTGGAAACCGGCAATGTAATTAGCATGCCGAATATTACTTGGAATGTGAATTGGAACGAAATCGCCAATAGATAAGACCATTTTACAATTTGGGCTCAAGTTAGAAGCAGAGCCTAAGGTGTAAATTATTGATAGTCCATATCTCCGAAACTATAAGAGATAATGCAATTTCGCAAACGGCAATGTAATTAGCATGCCGAATATCACTTGGAATGTGAATTGGGACGAAATCGCCAATAGATAAGTCCATTTTACAATTTGGGCCTAAGTTAGAAGCAGAGCCTAAGGTGTAAATTATCGATAGTCCATATCTCGGAAACTATAAGAGATAATGCAATTTGGCAACCGGCAATGTAATTAGCTTGCCGAATATTACTTGGAATGTGAATTGGAACGAAATCGCCAATAGATAAGACCATTTTACAATTTGGGCCCAAGTTAGAAGCAGAGCATAAGGTGTAAATTATCGATAGTCCATATCTCGGAAACTATAAGAGATAATGCAATTTTGCAACCGGCAATGTAATTAGCATGCCGAATATTACTTGGAATGTGAATTGGAACGAAATCGCCAATAGGTAAGACCATTTTACAATTTGGGCCCAAGTTAGAAGCAGAGCCTAAGGTGTAAATTATCGATAGTCCATATCTCGGAAACTATAAGAGATAATTCAATTTGGCAACCGGCAATGTAATTAGCATGCCGAATATTACTTGGAATGTGAATTGGAACGAAATCGCCAATAGATAAGACCATTTTACAATTTGGGCCCAAGTTAGAAGCAGAGCCTAAGGTGTAAATTATCGATAGTCCATATCTCGGAAACTATAAGAGATAATGCAATTTGGCAACCGGCAATGTAATTAGCATGCCGAATATTACTTGGAATGTGAATTGGAACGAAATCGCCAATAGATAAGACCATTTTACAATTTGGGCCCAAGTTAGAAGCAGAGCCTAAGGTGTAAATTATCGATAGTCCATATCTCGGAAACTATAAGAGATAATGCAATTTGGCAACCGGCAATGTAATTAGCATGCCGAATATTACTTGGAATGTGAATTGGAACGAAATCGCCAATAGGTAAGACCATTTTACGATTTGGGCCCAAGTTAGAAGCAGAGCCTAAGGTGTAAATTATCGATAGTCCATATCTCGGAAACTATAAGAGTTAATGCAATTTGGCAACCGGCAATGTAATTAGCATGCCGAATATTACTTGGAATGTGAATTGGAACGAAATCGCCAATAGGTAAGACCATTTTACAATTTGGGCCCAAGTTAGAAGCAGAGCCTAAGGTGTAAATTATCGATAGTCCATATCTCGGAAACTATAAGAGATAATTCAATTTGTCAACCGGCAATGTAATTAGCATGCCGAATATTACTTGGAATGTGAATTGGAACGAAATCGCCAATAGATAAGACCATTTTACAATTTGGGCCCAAGTTAGAAGCAGAGCCTAAGGTGTAAATTATCGATAGTCCATATCTCGGAAACTATAAGAGATAATGCAATTTGGCAACCGGCAATGTAATTAGCATGCCGAATATTACTTGGAATGTGAATTGGAACGAAATCGCCAATAGATAAGACCATTTTACAATTTGGGCCCAAGTTAGAAGCAGAGCCTAAGGTGTAAATTATCGATAGTCCATATCTCGGAAACTATAAGAGATAATGCAATTTGGCAACCGGCAATGTAATTAGCATGCCGAATATTACTTGGAATGTGAATTGGAACGAAATCGCCAATAGGTAAGACCATTTTACGATTTGGGCCCAAGTTAGAAGCAGAGCCTAAGGTGTAAATTATCGATAGTCCATATCTCGGAAACTATAAGAGTTAATGCAATTTGGCAACCGGCAATGTAATTAGCATGCCGAATATTACTTGGAATGTGAATTGGAACGAAATCGCCAATAGATAAGACCATTTTACAATTTGGGCCCAAGTTATAAGCAGAGCCTAAGGTGTAAATTATCGATAGTCCATATCTCGGAAACTATAAGAGATAATGCAATTTGGCAACCGGCAATGTAATTAGCATGCCGAATATTACTTGGAATGTGAATTGGAACGAAATCGCCAATAGATAAGACCATTTTACAATTTGGGCCCAAGTTAGAAGCAGAGCCTAAGGTGTAAATTATCGATAGTCCATATCTCGGAAACTATAAGAGATAATGCAATTTCGCAACCGGCAATGTAATTAGCATGCCGAATATTACTTGGAGTGTGAATTGGAACGAAATCGCCTATAGATAAGACCATTTTACAATTTGGGCCCAAGTTAGAAGCAGAGCCTAAGGTGTAAATTATCGATAGTCCATATCTCGGAAACTATAAGAGATAATGCAATTTGGCAACCGGCAATGTAATTAGCATGCCGAACATTACTTGGAATGTGAATTGGAAGGAAATCGCCAATAGATAAGACCATTTTACAATTTTTGCCCAAGTTAGAAGCAGAGCCTAAGGTGTAAATTATCGATAGTCCATATCTCGGAAACTATAAGAGATAATGCAATTTGGCAACCGGCAATGTAATTAGCATGCCGAATATTACTTGGAATGTGAATTAGAACGAAATCGCCAATAGATAAGACCATTTTACAATTTGGGCCCAAGTTAGAAGCAGAGCCTAAGGTGTAAATTATCGATAGTCCATATCTCGGAAACTATAAGAGATAATGCAATTTGGCAACCGGCAATGTAATTAGCATGCCGAATATTACTTGGAATGTGAATTGGAACGAAATCGCCAATAGATAAGACCATTTTACAATTTGGGCCCAAGTTAGAAGCAGAGCCTAAGGTGTAAATTATCGATAGTCCATATCTCGGAAACTATAAGAGATAATGCAATTTGGCAACCGGCAATGTAATTAGCATGCCGAATATTACTTGGAATGTGAATTGGAACGAAATCGCCAATAGATAAGACCATTTTACAATTTGGGCCCAAGTTAGAAGCAGAGCCTAAGGTGTAAATTATCGATAGTCCATATCTCGGAAACTATAAGAGATAATGCAATTTGGCAACCGGCAGTGTAATTAGCATGCCGAATATTACTTGGAATGTGAATTGGAACGAAATCGCCAATAGATAAGACCATTTTACGATTTGGGCCCAAGTTAGAAGCAGAGCCTAAGGTGTAAATTATCGATAGTCCATATCTCGGAAACTATAAGAGATAATTCAATTTGGCAACCGGCAATGTAATTAGCATGCCGAATATTACTTGGAATGTGAATTGGAACGAAATCGCCAATAGATAAGACCATTTTACAATTTGGGCCCAAGTTAGAAGCAGAGCCTAAGGTGTAAATTATCGATAGTCCATATCTCGGAAACTATAAGAGATAATGCAATTTGGCAACCGGCAATGTAATTAGCATGCCGAATATTACTTGGAATGTGAATTGGAACGAAATCGCCAATAGATAAGACCATTTTACAATTTGGGCCCAAGTTAGAAGCAGAGCCTAAGGTGTAAATTATCGATAGTCCATATCTCGGAAACTATAAGAGATAATGCAATTTGGCAACCGGCAATGTAATTAGCATGCCGAATATTACTTGGAATGTGAATTGGAACGAAATCGCCAATAGATAAGACCATTTTACAATTTGGGCCCAAGTTAGAAGCAGAGCCTAAGGTGTAAATTATCGATAGTCCATATCTCGGAAACTATAAGAGATAATGCAATTTGGCAACCGGCAGTGTAATTAGCATGCCGAATATTACTTGGAATGTGAATTGGAACGAAATCGCCAATAGATAAGACCATTTTACAATTTGGGCCCAAGTTAGAAGCAGAGCCTAAGGTGTAAATTATTGATAGTCCATATCTCGGAAACTATAAGAGATAATGCAATTTCGCAACCGGCAATGTAATTAGCATGCCGAATATCACTTGGAATGTGAATTGGGGCGAAATCGCCAATAGATAAGACCATTTTACAATTTGGGCCCAAGTTAGAAACAGAGCCTAAGGTGTAAATTATCGATAGTCCATATCTCGGAAACTATAAGAGATAATGCAATTTGGCAACCGGCAATGTAATTAGCATGCTGAATATTACTTGGAATGTGAATTGGAACGAAATCGCCAATAGATAAGACCATTTTACAATTTGGGCCCAAGTTAGAAGCAGAGCCTAAGGTGTAAATTATCGATAGTCCATATCTCGGAAACTATAAGAGATAATGCAATTTGGCAACCGGCAATGTAATTAGCATGCCGAATATTACTTGGAATGTGAATTGGAACGAAATCGCCAATAGTTAAGACCATTTTACAATTTGGGCCCAAGTTAGAAGCAGAGCCTAAGGTGTAAATTATCGATAGTCCATATCTCGGAAACTATAAGAGATAATTCAATTTGGCAACCGGCAATGTAATTAGCATGCCGAATATTACTTGGAATGTGAATTGGAACGAAATCGCCAATAGATAAGACCATTTTACAATTTGGGCCCAAGTTAGAAGCAGAGCCTAAGGTGTAAATTATCGATAGTCCATATCTCGGAAACTATAAGAGATAATGCAATTTGGCAACCGGCAATGTAATTAGCATGCCGAATATTACTTGGAATGTGAATTGGAACGAAATCGCCAATAGATAAGACCATTTTACAATTTGGGCCCAAGTTAGAAGCAGAGCCTAAGGTGTAAATTATCGATAGTCCATATCTCGGAAACTATAAGAGATAATGCAATTTGGCAACCGGCAATGTAATTAGCATGCCGAATATTACTTGGAATGTGAATTGGAACGAAATCGCCAATAGATAAGACCATTTTACAATTTGGGCCCAAGTTAGAAGCAGAGCCTATGGTGTAAATTATCGATAGTCCATATCTCGGAAACTATAAGAGATAATGCAATTTGGCAACCGGCAATGTAATTAGCATGCCGAATATTACTTGGAATGTGAATTGGAACGAAATCGCCAATAGATAAGACCATTTTACAATTTGGGCCCAAGTTAGAAGCAGAGCCTATGGTGTAAATTATCGATAGTCCATATCTCGGAAACTATAAGAGATAATGCAATTTGGCAACCGGCAATGTAATTAGCATGCCGAATATTACTTGGAATGTGAATTGGAACGAAATCGCCAATAGATAAGACCATTTTACAATTTGGGCCCAAGTTAGAAGCAGAGCCTAAGGTGTAAATTATCGATAGTCCATATCTCGGAAACTATAAGAGATAATGCAATTTGGCAACCGGCAATGTAATTAGCATGCCGAACATTACTTGGAATGTGAATTGGAAGGAAATCGCCAATAGATAAGACCATTTTACAATTTTTGCCCAAGTTAGAAGCAGAGCCTAAGGTGTAAATTATCGATAGTCCATATCTCGGAAACTATAAGAGATAATGCAATTTGGCAACCGGCAATGTAATTAGCATGCCGAATATTACTTGGAATGTGAATTAGAACGAAATCGCCAATAGATAAGACCATTTTACAATTTGGGCCCAAGTTAGAAGCAGAGCCTAAGGTGTAAATTATCGATAGTCCATATCTCGGAAACTATAAGAGATAATGCAATTTGGCAACCGGCAATGTAATTAGCATGCCGAATATTACTTGGAATGTGAATTGGAACGAAATCGCCAATAGATAAGACCATTTTACAATTTGGGCCCAAGTTAGAAGCAGAGCCTAAGGTGTAAATTATCGATAGTCCATATCTCGGAAACTATAAGAGATAATGCAATTTGGCAACCGGCAATGTAATTAGCATGCCGAATATTACTTGGAATGTGAAATGGAACGAAATCGCCAATAGATAAGACCATTTTACAATTTGGGCCCAAGTTAGAAGCAGAGCCTAAGGTGTAAATTATTGATAGTCCATATCTCGGAAACTATAAGTGATAATGCAATTTCGCAACCGGCAATGTAATTAGCATGCCGAATATCACTTGGAATGTGAATTGGAACGAAATCGCCAATAGATAAGACCATTTTACAATTTGGGCCCAAGTTAGAAGCAGAGCCTAAGGTGTAAATTATCGATAGTCCATATCTCGGAAACTATAAGAGATAATGCAATTTGGCAACCGGCAATGTATTTAGAATGCCGAATATTACTTGGAATGTGAATTGGAACGAAACCGCCAATAGATAAGACCATTTTACAATTTGGGCCCAAGTTAGAAGCAGAGCCTAAGGTGTAAATTATCGATAGTCCATATCTCGGAAACTATAAGAGATAATGCAATTTGGCAACCGGCAATGTAATTAGCATGCCGAATATTACTTGGAATGTGAATTGGAACGAAATCGCCAATAGATAAGACCATTTTACAATTTGGGCCCAAGTTAGAAGCAGAGCCTAAGGTGTAAATTATCGATAGTCCATATCTCGGAAACTATAAGAGATAATGCAATTTGGCAACCGGCAGTGTAATTAGCATGCCGAATATTACTTGGAATGTGAATTGGAACGAAATCGCCAATAGATAAGACCATTTTACGATTTGGGCCCAAGTTAGAAGCAGAGCCTAAGGTGTAAATTATCGATAGTCCATATCTCGGAAACTATAAGAGATAATTCAATTTGGCAACCGGCAATGTAATTAGCATGCCGAATATTACTTGGAATGTGAATTGGAACGAAATCGCCAATAGATAAGACCATTTTACAATTTGGGCCCAAGTTAGAAGCAGAGCCTAAGGTGTAAATTATCGATAGTCCATATCTCGGAAACTATAAGAGATAATGCAATTTGGCAACCGGCAATGTAATTAGCATGCCGAATATTACTTGGAATGTGAATTGGAACGAAATCGCCAATAGATAAGACCATTTTACAATTTGGGCCCAAGTTAGAAGCAGAGCCTAAGGTGTAAATTATCGATAGTCCATATCTCGGAAACTATAAGAGATAATGCAATTTGGCAACCGGTAATGTAATTAGCATGCCGAATATTACTTGGAATGTGAATTGGAACGAAATCGCCAATAGATAAGACCATTTTACAATTTGGGCCCAAGTTAGAAGCAGAGCCTAAGGTGTAAATTATCGATAGTCCATATCTCGGAAACTATAAGAGATAATGCAATTTGGCAACCGGCAATGTAATTAGCATGCCGAATATTACTTGGAATGTGAATTGGAACGAAATCGCCAATAGATAAGACCATTTTACAATTTGGGCCCAAGTTAGAAGCAGAGCCTATGGTGTAAATTATCGATAGTCCATATCTCGGAAACTATAAGAGATAATGCAATTTGGCAACCGGCAATGTAATTAGCATGCCGAATATTACTTGGAATGTGAATTGGAACGAAATCGCCAATAGATAAGACCATTTTACAATTTGGGCCCAAGTTAGAAGCAGAGCCTAAGGTGTAAATTATCGATAGTCCATATCTCGGAAACTATAAGAGATAATGCAATTTGGCAACCGGCAATGTAATTAGCATGCCGAATATTACTTGGAATGTGAATTGGAACGAAATCGCCAATAGATAAGACCATTTTACAATTTGGGCCCAAGTTAGAAGCAGAGCCTAAGGTGTAAATTATCGATAGTCCATATCTCGGAAACTATAAGAGATAATGCAATTTGGCAACCGGCAATGTAATTAGCATGCCGAATATTACTTGGAATGTGAATTGGAACGAAATCGCCAATAGATAAGACCATTTTACAATTTGGGCCCAAGTTAGAAGCAGAGCCTAAGGTGTAAATTATTGATAGTCCATATCTCGGAAACTATAAGAGATAATGCAATTTCGCAACCGGCAATGTAATTAGCATGCCGAATATCACTTGGAATGTGAATTGGGACGAAATCGCCAGTAGATAAGACCATTTTACAATTTGGGCCCAAGTTAGAAGCAGAGCCTAAGGTGTAAATTATCGATAGTCCATATCTCGGAAACTATAAGAGATAATGCAATTTGGCAACCGGCAATGTAATTAGCATGCCGAATATTACTTGGAATGTGAATTGGAACGAAATCGCCAATAGATAAGACCATTTTACAATTTGGGCCCAAGTTAGAAGCAGAGCCTAAGGTGTAAATTATCGATAGTCCATATCTCGGAAACTATAAGAGATAATGCAATTTGGCAACCGGCAATGTAATTAGCATGCCGAATATTACTTGGAATGTGAATTGGAACGAAATCGCCAATAGGTAAGACCATTTTACAATTTGGGCCCAAGTTAGGAGCAGAGCCTAAGGTGTAAATTATCGATAGTCCATATCTCGGAAACTATAAGAGATAATGCAATTTGGCAACCGGCAATGTAATTAGCATGCCGAATATTACTTGGAATGTGAATTGGAACGAAATCGCCAATAGATAAGACCATTTTACAATTTGGGCCCAAGTTAGAAGCAGAGCCTAAGGTGTAAATTATTGATAGTCCATATCTCGGAAACTATAAGAGATAATGCAATTTCGCAACCGGCAATGTAATTAGCATGCCGAATATCACTTGGAATGTGAATTGGGACGAAATCGCCAATAGATAAGACCATTTTACAATTTGGGCCCAAGTTAGAAGCAGAGCCTAAGGTGTAAATTATCGATAGTCCATATCTCGGAAACTATAAGAGATAATGCAATTTGGCAACCGGCAATGTAATTAGCATGCCGAATATTACTTGGAATGTGAATTGGAACGAAATCGCCAATAGATAAGACCATTTTACAATTTGGGCCCAAGTTAGAAGCAGAGCATAAGGTGTAAATTATCGATAGTCCATATCTCGGAAACTATAAGAGATAATGCAATTTGGCAACCGGCAATGTAATTAGCATGCCGAATATTACTTGGAATGTGAATTGGAACGAAATCGCCAATAGGTAAGACCATTTTACAATTTGGGCCCAAGTTAGAAGCAGAGCCTAAGGTGTAAATTATCGATAGTCCATATCTCGGAAACTATAAGAGATAATTCAATTTGGCAACCGGCAATGTAATTAGCATGCCGAATATTACTTGGAATGTGAATTGGAACGAAATCGCCAATAGATAAGACCATTTTACAATTTGGGCCCAAGTTAGAAGCAGAGCCTAAGGTGTAAATTATCGATAGTCCATATCTCGGAAACTATAAGAGATAATGCAATTTGGCAACCGGCAATGTAATTAGCATGCCGAATATTACTTGGAATGTGAATTGGAACGAAATCGCCAATAGATAAGACCATTTTACAATTTGGGCCCAAGTTAGAAGCAGAGCCTAAGGTGTAAATTATAGATAGTCCATATCTCGGAAACTATAAGAGATAATGCAATTTGGCAACCGGCAATGTAATTAGCATGCCGAATATTACTTGGAATGTGAATTGGAATGAAATCGCCAATAGATAAGACCATTTTACAATTTGGGCCCAAGTTAGAAGCAGAGCCTATGGTGTAAATTATCGATAGTCCATATCTCGAAAACTATAAGAGATAATGCAATTTGGCAACCGGCAATGTAATTAGCATGCCGAATATTACTTGGAATGTGAATTGGAACGAAATCGCCAATAGATAAGACCATTTTACAATTTGGGCCCAAGTTAGAAGCAGAGCCTATGGTGTAAATTATCGATAGTCCATATCTCGGAAACTATAAGAGATAATGCAATTTGGCAACCGGCAATGTAATTAGCATGCCGAATATTACTTGGAATGTGAATTGGAACGAAATCGCCAATAGATAAGACCATTTTACAATTTGGGCCCAAGTTAGAAGCAGAGCCTATGGTGTAAATTATCGATAGTCCATATCTCGGAAACTATAAGAGATAATGCAATTTGGCAACCGGCAATGTAATTAGCATGCCGAATATTACTTGGAATGTGAATTGGAACGAAATCGCCAATAGATAAGACCATTTTACAATTTGGGCCCAAGTTAGAAGCAGAGCCTAAGGTGTAAATTATCGATAGTCCATATCTCGGAAACTATAAGAGATAATGCAATTTGGCAACCGGCAATGTAATTAGCATGCCGAATATTACTTGGAATGTGAATTGGAACGAAATCGCCAATAGATAAGACCATTTTACAATTTGGGCCCAAGTTAGAAGCAGAGCCTAAGGTGTAAATTATCGATAGTCCATATCTCGGAAACTATAAGAGATAATGCAATTTGGCAACCGGCAATGTAATTAGCATGCCGAATATTACTTGGAATGTGAATTGGAACGAAATCGCCAATAGATAAGACCATTTTACAATTTGGGCCCAAGTTAGAAGCAGAGCCTAAGGTGTAAATTATTGATAGTCCATATCTCGGAAACTATAAGAGATAATGCAATTTCGCAACCGGCAATGTAATTAGCATGCCGAATATCACTTGGAATGTGAATTGGGACGAAATCGCCAGTAGATAAGACCATTTTACAATTTGGGCCCAAGTTAGAAGCAGAGCCTAAGGTGTAAATTATCGATAGTCCATATCTCGGAAACTATAAGAGATAATGCAATTTGGCAACCGGCAATGTAATTAGCATGCCGAATATTACTTGGAATGTGAATTGGAACGAAATCGCCAATAGATAAGACCATTTTACAATTTGGGCCCAAGTTAGAAGCAGAGCCTAAGGTGTAAATTATCGATAGTCCATATCTCGGAAACTATAAGAGATAATGCAATTTGGCAACCGGCAATGTAATTAGCATGCCGAATATTACTTGGAATGTGAATTGGAACGAAATCGCCAATAGGTAAGACCATTTTACAATTTGGGCCCAAGTTAGGAGCAGAGCCTAAGGTGTAAATTATCGATAGTCCATATCTCGGAAACTATAAGAGATAATGCAATTTGGCAACCGGCAATGTAATTAGCATGCCGAATATTACTTGGAATGTGAATTGGAACGAAATCGCCAATAGATAAGACCATTTTACAATTTGGGCCCAAGTTAGAAGCAGAGCCTAAGGTGTAAATTATTGATAGTCCATATCTCGGAAACTATAAGAGATAATGCAATTTCGCAACCGGCAATGTAATTAGCATGCCGAATATCACTTGGAATGTGAATTGGGACGAAATCGCCAATAGATAAGACCATTTTACAATTTGGGCCCAAGTTAGAAGCAGAGCCTAAGGTGTAAATTATCGATAGTCCATATCTCGGAAACTATAAGAGATAATGCAATTTGGCAACCGGCAATGTAATTAGCATGCCGAATATTACTTGGAATGTGAATTGGAACGAAATCGCCAATAGATAAGACCATTTTACAATTTGGGCCCAAGTTAGAAGCAGAGCATAAGGTGTAAATTATCGATAGTCCATATCTCGGAAACTATAAGAGATAATGCAATTTGGCAACCGGCAATGTAATTAGCATGCCGAATATTACTTGGAATGTGAATTGGAACGAAATCGCCAATAGGTAAGACCATTTTACAATTTGGGCCCAAGTTAGAAGCAGAGCCTAAGGTGTAAATTATCGATAGTCCATATCTCGGAAACTATAAGAGATAATTCAATTTGGCAACCGGCAATGTAATTAGCATGCCGAATATTACTTGGAATGTGAATTGGAACGAAATCGCCAATAGATAAGACCATTTTACAATTTGGGCCCAAGTTAGAAGCAGAGCCTAAGGTGTAAATTATCGATAGTCCATATCTCGGAAACTATAAGAGATAATGCAATTTGGCAACCGGCAATGTAATTAGCATGCCGAATATTACTTGGAATGTGAATTGGAACGAAATCGCCAATAGATAAGACCATTTTACAATTTGGGCCCAAGTTAGAAGCAGAGCCTAAGGTGTAAATTATAGATAGTCCATATCTCGGAAACTATAAGAGATAATGCAATTTGGCAACCGGCAATGTAATTAGCATGCCGAATATTACTTGGAATGTGAATTGGAATGAAATCGCCAATAGATAAGACCATTTTACAATTTGGGCCCAAGTTAGAAGCAGAGCCTATGGTGTAAATTATCGATAGTCCATATCTCGAAAACTATAAGAGATAATGCAATTTGGCAACCGGCAATGTAATTAGCATGCCGAATATTACTTGGAATGTGAATTGGAACGAAATCGCCAATAGATAAGACCATTTTACAATTTGGGCCCAAGTTAGAAGCAGAGCCTATGGTGTAAATAATCGATAGTCCATATCTCGGAAACTATAAGAGATAATGCAATTTGGCAACCGGCAATGTAATTAGCATGCCGAATATTACTTGGAATGTGAATTGGAACGAAATCGCCAATAGATAAGACCATTTTACAATTTGGGCCCAAGTTAGAAGCAGAGCCTAAGGTGTAAATTATCGATAGTCCATATCTCGGAAACTATAAGAGTTAATGCAATTTGGCAACCGGCAATGTAATTAGCATGCCGAATATTACTTGGAATGTGAATTGGAACGAAATCGCCAATAGATAAGACCATTTTACAATTTGGGCCCAAGTTAGAAGCAGAGCCTATGGTGTAAATTATCGATAGTCCATATCTCGGAAACTATAAGAGATAATGCAATTTGGCAACCGGCAATGTAATTAGCATGCCGAATATTACTTGGAATGTGAATTGGAACGAAATCGCCAATAGATAAGACCATTTTACAATTTGGGCCCAAGTTAGAAGCAGAGCCTAAGGTGTAAATTATCGATAGTCCATATCTCGGAAACTATAAGAGATAATGCAATTTGGCAACCGGCAATGTAATTAGCATGCCGAATATTACTTGGAATATGAATTGGAACGAAATCGCCAATAGATAAGCCCATTTTGCAATTTGGGCCCAAGTTAGAAGCAGAGCCTAAGGTGTAAATTATCGATAGTCCATATCTCGGAAACTATAAGAGATAATGCAATTTGGCAACCGGCAATGTAATTAGCATGCCGAATATTACTTGGAATGTGAATTGGAACGAAATCGCCAATAGATAAGACCATTTTACAATTTGGGCCCAAGTTAGAAGCAGAGCCTAAGGTGTAAATTATTGATAGTCCATATCTCGGAAACTATAAGAGATAATGCAATTTCGCGACCGGCAATGTAATTAGCATGCCGAATATCACTTGGAATGTGAATAGGGACGAAATCGCCAATAGATAAGACCATTTTACAATTTGGGCCCAAGTTAGAAGCAGAGCCTAAGGTGTAAATTATCGATAGTCCATATCTCGGAAACTATAAGAGATAATGCAATTTGGCAACCGGCAATGTAATTAGCATGCCGAATATTACTTGGAATGTGAATTGGAACGAAATCGCCAATAGATAAGACCATTTTACAATTTGGGCCCAAGTTAGAAGCAGAGCCTAAGGTGTAAATTATCGATAGTCCATATCTCGGAAACTATAAGAGATAATGCAATTTGGCAACCGGCAATGTAATTAGCATGCCGAATATTACTTGGAATGTGAATTGGAACGAAATCGCCAATAGGTAAGACCATTTTACAATTTGGGCCCAAGTTAGAAGCAGAGCCTAAGGTGTAAATTATCGATAGTCCATATCTCGGAAACTATAAGAGATAATGCAATTTGGCAACCGGCAATGTAATTAGCATGCCGAATATTACTTGGAATGTGAATTGGAACGAAATCGCCAATAGATAAGACCATTTTACAATTTGGGCCCAAGTTAGAAGCAGAGCCTAAGGTGTAAATTATCGATAGTCCATATCTCGGAAACTATAAGAGATAATGCAATTTGGCAACCGGAAATGTAATTAGCATGCCGAATATTACTTGAAATGTGAATTGGAACGAAATCGCCAATAGGTAAGACCATTTTACAATTTGGGCCCAAGTTAGAAGCAGAGCCTAAGGTGTAAATTATCGATAGTCCATATCTCGGAAACTATAAGAGATAATGCAATTTGGCAACCGGCAATGTAATTAGCATGCCGAATATTACTTGGAATGTGAATTGGAACGAAATCGCCAATAGATAAGACCATTTTACAATTTGGGCCCAAGTTAGAAGCAGAGCCTAAGGTGTAAATTATCGATAGTCCATATCTCGGAAACTATAAGAGATAATGCAATTTGGCAACAGGCAATGTAATTAGCATGCCGAATATTACTTGGAATGTGAATTGGAACGAAATCGCCAATAGATAAGGCCATTTTACAATTTGGGCCCAAGTTAGAAGCAGAGCCTAAGGTGTAAAATATCGATAGTCCATATCTCGGAAACTATAAGAGATAATGCAATTTGGCAACCGGCAATGTAATTAGCATGCCGAATATTACTTGGAATGTGAATTGGAACGAAATCGCCAATAGATAAGACCATTTTACAATTTGGGCCCAAGTTAGAAGCAGAGCCTATGGTGTAAATTATCGATAGTCCATATCTCGGAAACTATAAGAGATAATGCAATTTGGCAACCGGCAATGTAATTAGCATGCCGAATATTACTTGGAATGTGAATTGGAACGAAATCGCCAATAGATAAGACCATTTTACAATTTGGGCCCAAGTTAGAAGCAGAGCCTAAGGTGTAAATTATCGATAGTCCATATCTCTGAAACTATAAGAGATAATGCAATTTCGCAAACGGCAATGTAATTAGCATGCCGAATATTACTTGGAATGTGAATTGGGACGAAATCGCCAATAGAGAAGACCATTTTACAATTTGGGCCCAAGTTAGAAGCAGAGCCTAAGGTGTAAATTATCGATAGTCCATATCTCGGAAACTATAAGAGATAATGCAATTTGGCAACCGGCAATGTAATTAGCATGCCGAATATTACTTGGAATGTGAATTGGAACGAAATCGCCAATAGATAAGACCATTTTACAATTTGGGCCCAAGTTAGAAGCAGAGCCTAAGGTGTAAATTATCGATAGTCCATATCTCGGAAACTAAAAGAGATAATGCAATTTCGCAACCGGCAATGTAATTAGCATGCCGAATATTACTTGGAGTGTGAATTGGACGAAATCGCCAATAGATAAGACCATTTTACAATTTGGGCCCAAGTTAGAAGCAGAGCCTAAGGTGTAAATTATCGATAGTCCATATCTCGGAAACTATAAGAGATAATGCAATTTGGCAACCGGCAATGTAATTAGCATGCCGAATATTACTTGGAATGTGAATTGGAACGAAATCGCCAATAGATAAGACCATTTTACAATTTGGGCCCAAGTTAGAAGCAGAGCCTATGGTGTAAATTATCGATAGTCCATATCTCGGAAACTATAAGAGATAATGCAATTTGGCAACCGGCAATGTAATTAGCATGCCGAATATTACTTGGAATGTGAATTGGAACGAAATCGCCAATAGATAAGACCATTTTACAATTTGGGCCCAAGTTAGAAGCAGAGCCTAAGGTGTAAATTATCGATAGTCCATATCTCGGAAACTATAAGAGTTAATGCAATTTGGCAACCGGCAATGTAATTAGCATGCCGAATATTACTTGGAATGTGAATTGGAACGAAATCGCCAATAGATAAGACCATTTTACAATTTGGGCCCAAGTTAGAAGCAGAGCCTATGGTGTAAATTATCGATAGTCCATATCTCGGAAACTATAAGAGATAATGCAATTTGGCAACCGGCAATGTAATTAGCATGCCGAATATTACTTGGAATGTGAATTGGAACGAAATCGCCAATAGATAAGACCATTTTACAATTTGGGCCCAAGTTAGAAGCAGAGCCTAAGGTGTAAATTATCGATAGTCCATATCTCGGAAACTATAAGAGATAATGCAATTTGGCAACCGGCAATGTAATTAGCATGCCGAATATTACTTGGAATGTGAATTGGAACGAAATCGCCAATAGATAAGACCATTTTACAATTTGGGCCCAAGTTAGAAGCAGAGCCTAAGGTGTAAATTATCGATAGTCCATATCTCGGAAACTATAAGAGATAATGCAATTTGGCAACCGGCAATGTAATTAGCATGCCGAATATTACTTGGAATGTGAATTGGAACGAAATCGCCAATAGATAAGACCATTTTACAATTTGGGCCCAAGTTAGAAGCAGAGCCTAAGGTGTAAATTATTGATAGTCCATATCTCGGAAACTATAAGAGATAATGCAATTTCGCGACCGGCAATGTAATTAGCATGCCGAATATCACTTGGAATGTGAATAGGGACGAAATCGCCAATAGATAAGACCATTTTACAATTTGGGCCCAAGTTAGAAGCAGAGCCTAAGGTGTAAATTATCGATAGTCCATATCTCGGAAACTATAAGAGATAATGCAATTTGGCAACCGGCAATGTAATTAGCATGCCGAATATTACTTGGAATGTGAATTGGAACGAAATCGCCAATAGATAAGACCATTTTACAATTTGGGCCCAAGTTAGAAGCAGAGCCTAAGGTGTAAATTATCGATAGTCCATATCTCGGAAACTATAAGAGATAATGCAATTTGGCAACCGGCAATGTAATTAGCATGCCGAATATTACTTGGAATGTGAATTGGAACGAAATCGCCAATAGGTAAGACCATTTTACAATTTGGGCCCAAGTTAGAAGCAGAGCCTAAGGTGTAAATTATCGATAGTCCATATCTCGGAAACTATAAGAGATAATGCAATTTGGCAACCGGCAATGTAATTAGCATGCCGAATATTACTTGGAATGTGAATTGGAACGAAATCGCCAATAGATAAGACCATTTTACAATTTGGGCCCAAGTTAGAAGCAGAGCCTAAGGTGTAAATTATCGATAGTCCATATCTCGGAAACTATAAGAGATAATGCAATTTGGCAACCGGAAATGTAATTAGCATGCCGAATATTACTTGGAATGTGAATTGGAACGAAATCGCCAATAGATAAGACCATTTTACAATTTGGGCCCAAGTTAGAAGCAGAGCATAAGGTGTAAATTATCGATAGTCCATATCTCGGAAACTATAAGAGATAATGCAATTTGGCAACCGGCAATGTAATTAGCATGCCGAATATTACTTGGAATGTGAATTGGAACGAAATCGCCAATAGATAAGACCATTTTACAATTTGGGCCCAAGTTAGAAGCAGAGCCTAAGGTGTAAATTATCGATAGTCCATATCTCGGAAACTATAAGAGATAATGCAATTTGGCAACCGGAAATGTAATTAGCATGCCGAATATTACTTGGAATGTGAATTGGAACGAAATCGCCAATAGATAAGACCATTTTACAATTTGGGCCCAAGTTAGAAGCAGAGCATAAGGTGTAAATTATCGATAGTCCATATCTCGGAAACTATAAGAGATAATGCAATTTGGCAACCGGCAATGTAATTAGCATGCCGAATATTACTTGGAATGTGAATTGGAACGAAATCGCCAATAGGTAAGACCATTTTACAATTTGGGCCCAAGTTAGAAGCAGAGCCTAAGGTGTAAATTATCGATAGTCCATATCTCGGAAACTATAAGAGATAATGCAATTTGGCAACCGGCAATGTAATTAGCATGCCGAATATTACTTGGAATGTGAATTGGAACGAAATCGCCAATAGGTAAGACCATTTTACAATTTGGGCCCAAGTTAGAAGCAGAGCCTAAGGTGTATATTATCGATAGTCCATATCTCGGAAACTATAAGAGATAATTCAATTTGGCAACCGGCAATGTAATTAGCATGCCGAATATTACTTGGAATGTGAATTAGAACGAAATCGCCAATAGATAAGACCATTTTACAATTTGGGCCCAAGTTAGAAGCAGAGCCTAAGGTGTAAATTATCGATAGTCCATATCTCGGAAACTATAAGAGATAATGCAATTTGGCAACCGGCAATGTAATTAGCATGCCGAATATTACTTGGAATGTGAATTGGAACGAAATCGCCAATAGATAAGACCATTTTACAATTTGGGCCCAAGTTAGAAGCAGAGCCTAAGGTGTAAATTATCGATAGTCCACATCTCGGAAACTATAAGAGATAATGCAATTTGGCAACCGGCAATGTAATTAGCATGCTGAATATTACTTGGAATGTGAATTGGAACGAAATCGCCAATAGATAAGACCATTTTACAATTTGGGCCCAAGTTAGAAGCAGAGCCTATGGTGTAAATTATCGATAGTCCATATCTCGGAAACTATAAGAGATAATGCAATTTGGCAACCGGCAATGTAATTAGCATGCCGAATATTACTTGGAATGTGAATTGGAACTAAATCGCCAATAGATAAGGCCATTTTACAATTTGGGCCCAAGTTAGAAGCAGAGCCTAAGGTGTAAATTATCGATAGTCCATATCTCGGAAACTATAAGAGTTAATGCAATTTGGCAACCGGCAATGTAATTAGCATGCCGAATATTACTTGGAATGTGAATTGGAACGAAATCGCCAATAGATAAGACCATTTTACAATTTGGGCCCAAGTTAGAAGCAGAGCCTAAGGTGTAAATTATCGATAGTCCATATCTCGGAAACTATAAGAGATAATGCAATTTGGCAACCGGCAATGTAATTAGCATGCCGAATATTACTTGGAATGTGAATTGGAACGAAATCGCCAATAGATAAGACTATTTTACAATTTGGGCCCAAGTTAGAAGCAGAGCCTAAGGTGTAAATTATCGATAGTCCATATCTCGGAAACTATAAGAGATAATGCAATTTCGCAACCGGCAATGTAATTAGCATGCCGAATATCACTTGGAATGTGAATTGGGACGAAATCGCCAATAGATAAGACCATTTTACAATTTGGGCCCAAGTTAGAAGCAGAGCCTAAGGTGTAAATTATCGATAGTCCATGTCTCGGAAACTATAAGAGATAATGCAATTTGGCAACCGGCAATGTAATTAGCATGCCGAATATTACTTGGAATGTGAATTGGAACGAAATCGCCAATAGATAAGACCATTTTACAATTTGGGCGCAAGTTAGAAGCAGAGCCTAAGGTGTAAATTATTGATAGTCCATATCTCGGAAACTATAAGAGATAATGCAATTTCGCAACCGGCAATGTAATTAGCATGCCGAATATCACTTGGAATGTGAATTGGGACGAAATCGCCAATAGATAAGACCATTTTACAATTTGGGCCCAAGTTAGAAGCAGAGCCTAAGGTGTAAATTATCGATAGTCCATGTCTCGGAAACTATAAGAGATAATGCAATTTGGCAACCGGCAATGTAATTAGCATGCCGAATATTACTTGGAATGTGAATTGGAACGAAATCGCCAATAGATAAGACCATTTTACAATTTGGGCCCAAGTTAGAAGCAGAGCCTAAGGTGTAAATTATCGATAGTCCATATCTCGGAAACTATAAGAGATAATGCAATTTGGCAACCGGCAATGTAATTAGCATGCCGAATATCACTTGGAATGTGAATTGGGACGAAATCGCCAATAGATAAGACCATTTTACAATTTGGGACCAAGTTAGAAGCAGAGCCTAAGGTGTAAATTATCGATAGTCCATATCTCGGAAACTATAAGAGATAATGCAATTTGGCAACCGGCAATGTAATTAGCATGCCGAATATTACTTGGAATGTGAATTGGAACGAAATCGCCAATAATAAGACCATTTTACAATTTGGGCCCAAGTTAGAAGCAGAGCCTAAGGTGTAAATTATCGATAGTCCATATCTCGGAAACTATAAGAGATAATGCAATTTGGCAACCGGCAATGTAATTAGCATGCCGAATATTACTTGGAATGTGAATTGGAACGATATCGCCAATAGGTAAGACCATTTTACAATTTGGGCCCAAGTTAGAAGCAGAGCCTAAGGTGTATATTATCGATAGTCCATATCTCGGAAACTATAAGAGATAATTCAATTTGGCAACCGGCAATGTAATTAGCATGCCGAATATTACTTGGAATGTGAATTGGAACGAAATCGCCAATAGATAAGACCATTTTACAATTTGGGCCCAAGTTAGAAGCAGAGCCTAAGGTGTAAATTATCGATAGACCATATCTCGGAAACTATAAGAGATAATGCAATTTGGCAACCGGCAATGTAATTAGCATGCCGAATATTACTTGGAATGTGAATTGGAACGAAATCGCCAATAGATAAGACCATTTTACAATTTGGGCCCAAGTTAGAAGCAGAGCCTAAGGTGTAAATTATCGATAGTCCACATCTCGGAAACTATAAGAGATAATGCAATTTGGCAACCGGCAATGTAATTAGCATGCCGAATATTACTTGGAATGTGAATTGGAACGAAATCGCCAATAGATAAGACCATTTTACAATTTGGGCCCAAGTTAGAAGCAGAGCCTATGGTGTAAATTATCGATAGTCCATATCTCGGAAACTATAAGAGATAATGCAATTTGGCAACCGGCAATGTAATTAGCATGCCGAATATTACTTGGAATGTGAATTGGAACTAAATCGCCAATAGATAAGGCCATTTTACAATTTGGGCCCAAGTTAGAAGCAGAGCCTAAGGTGTAAATTATCGATAGTCCATATCTCGGAAACTATAAGAGTTAATGCAATTTGGCAACCGGCAATGTAATTAGCATGCCGAATATTACTTGGAATGTGAATTGGAACGAAATCGCCAATAGATAAGACCATTTTACAATTTGGGCCCAAGTTAGAAGCAGAGCCTAAGGTGTAAATTATCGATAGTCCATATCTCGGAAACTATAAGAGATAATGCAATTTGGCAACCGGCAATGTAATTAGCATGCCGAATATTACTTGGAATGTGAATTGGAACGAAATCGCCAATAGATAAGACTATTTTACAATTTGGGCCCAAGTTAGAAGCAGAGCCTAAGGTGTAAAATATCGATAGTCCATATCTCTGAAACTATAAGAGATAATGCAATTTCGCAAACGGCAATGTAATTAGCATGCCGAATATTACTTGGAATGTGAATTGGGACGAAATCGCCAATAGAGAAGACCATTTTACAATTTGGGTCCAAGTTAGAAGCAGAGCCTAAGGTGTAAATTATCGATAGTCCATATCTCGGAAACTATAAGAGATAATGCAATTTGGCAACCGGCAATGTAATTAGCATGCCGAATATTACTTGGAATGTGAATTGGAACGAAATCGCCAATAGATAAGACCATTTTACAATTTGGGCCCAAGTTAGAAGCAGAGCCTAAGGTGTAAATTATCGATAGTCCATATCTCGGAAACTATAAGATATAATGCAATTTGGTAACTGGCAATGTAATTAGCATGCCGAATATTACTTGGAATGTGAATTGGAACGAAATCGCCAATAGATAAGACCATTTTACAATTTGGGCGCAAGTTAGAAGCAGAGCCTAAGGTGTAAATTATTGATAGTCCATATCTCGGAAACTATAAGAGATAATGCAATTTCGCAACCGGCAATGTAATTAGCATGCCGAATATCACTTGGAATGTGAATTGGGACGAAATCGCCAATAGATAAGACCATTTTACAATTTGGGCCCAAGTTAGAAGCAGAGCCTAAGGTGTAAATTATCGATAGACCATGTCTCGGAAACTATAAGAGATAATGCAATTTGGCAACCGGCAATGTAATTAGCATGCCGAATATTACTTGGAATGTGAATTGGAACGAAATCGCCAATAGATAAGACCATTTTACAATTTGGGCCCAAGTTAGAAGCAGAGCCTAAGGTGTAAATTATCGATAGTCCATATCTCGGAAACTATAAGAGATAATGCAATTTGGCAACCGGCAATGTAATTAGCATGCCGAATATCACTTGGAATGTGAATTGGGACGAAATCGCCAATAGATAAGACCATTTTACAATTTGGGCCCAAGTTAGAAGCAGAGCCTAAGGTGTAAATTATCGATAGTCCATATCTCGGAAACTATAAGAGATAATGCAATTTGGCAACAGGCAATGTAATTAGCATGCCGAATATTACTTGGAATGTGAATTGGAACGAAATCGCCAATAGATAAGACCATTTTACAATTTGGGCCCAAGTTAGAAGCAGAGCCTAAGGTGTAAATTATCGATAGTCCATATCTCGGAAACTATAAGAGATAATGCAATTTGGCAACCGGCAATGTAATTAGCATGCCGAATATTACTTGGAATGTGAATTGGAACGAAATCGCCAATAGGTAAGACCATTTTACAATTTGGGCCCAAGTTAGAAGCAGAGCCTAAGGTGTATATTATCGATAGTCCATATCTCGGAAACTATAAGAGATAATTCAATTTGGCAACCGGCAATGTAATTAGCATGCCGAATATTACTTGGAATGTGAATTGGAACGAAATCGCCAATAGATAAGACCATTTTACAATTTGGGCCCAAGTTAGAAGCAGAGCCTAAGGTGTAAATTATCGATAGTCCATATCTCGGAAACTATAAGAGATAATGCAATTTGGCAACCGGCAATGTAATTAGCATGCCGAATATTACTTGGAATGTGAATTGGAACGAAATCGCCAATAGATAAGACCATTTTACAATTTGGGCCCAAGTTAGAAGCAGAGCCTAAGGTGTAAATTATCGATAGTCCACATCTCGGAAACTATAAGAGATAATGCAATTTGGCAACCGGCAATGTAATTAGCATGCCGAATATTACTTGGAATGTGAATTGGAACGAAATCGCCAATAGATAAGACCATTTTACAATTTGGGCCCAAGTTAGAAGCAGAGCCTATGGTGTAAATTATCGATAGTCCATATCTCGGAAACTATAAGAGATAATGCAATTTGGCAACCGGCAATGTAATTAGCATGCCGAATATTACTTGGAATGTGAATTGGAACTAAATCGCCAATAGATAAGGCCATTTTACAATTTGGGCCCAAGTTAGAAGCAGAGCCTAAGGTGTAAATTATCGATAGTCCATATCTCGGAAACTATAAGAGTTAATGCAATTTGGCAACCGGCAATGTAATTAGCATGCCGAATATTACTTGGAATGTGAATTGGAACGAAATCGCCAATAGATAAGACCATTTTACAATTTGGGCCCAAGTTAGAAGCAGAGCCTAAGGTGTAAATTATCGATAGTCCATATCTCGGAAACTATAAGAGATAATGCAATTTGGCAACCGGCAATGTAATTAGCATGCCGAATATTACTTGGAATGTGAATTGGAACGAAATCGCCAATAGATAAGACCATTTTACAATTTGGGCGCAAGTTAGAAGCAGAGCCTAAGGTGTAAATTATTGATAGTCCATATCTCGGAAACTATAAGAGATAATGCAATTTCGCAACCGGCAATGTAATTAGCATGCCGAATATCACTTGGAATGTGAATTGGGACGAAATCGCCAATAGATAAGACCATTTTACAATTTGGGCCCAAGTTAGAAGCAGAGCCTAAGGTGTAAATTATCGATAGTCCATATCTCGGAAACTATAAGAGATAATGCAATTTGGCAACCGGCAATGTAATTAGCATGCCGAATATTACTTGGAATGTGAATTGGAACGAAATCGCCAATAGATAAGACCATTTTACAATTTGGGCCCAAGTTAGAAGCAGAGCCTAAGGTGTAAATTATCGATAGTCCACATCTCGGAAACTATAAGAGATAATGCAATTTGGCAACCGGCAATGTAATTAGCATGCCGAATATTACTTGGAATGTGAATTGGAACGAAATCGCCAATAGATAAGACCATTTTACAATTTGGGCCCAAGTTAGAAGCAGAGCCTATGGTGTAAATTATCGATAGTCCATATCTCGGAAACTATAAGAGATAATGCAATTTGGCAACCGGCAATGTAATTAGCATGCCGAATATTACTTGGAATGTGAATTGGAACTAAATCGCCAATAGATAAGGCCATTTTACAATTTGGGCCCAAGTTAGAAGCAGAGCCTAAGGTGTAAATTATCGATAGTCCATATCTCGGAAACTATAAGAGTTAATGCAATTTGGCAACCGGCAATGTAATTAGCATGCCGAATATTACTTGGAATGTGAATTGGAACGAAATCGCCAATAGATAAGACCATTTTACAATTTGGGCCCAAGTTAGAAGCAGAGCCTAAGGTGTAAATTATCGATAGTCCATATCTCGGAAACTATAAGAGATAATGCAATTTGGCAACCGGCAATGTAATTAGCATGCCGAATATTACTTGGAATGTGAATTGGAACGAAATCGCCAATAGATAAGACCATTTTACAATTTGGGCGCAAGTTAGAAGCAGAGCCTAAGGTGTAAATTATTGATAGTCCATATCTCGGAAACTATAAGAGATAATGCAATTTCGCAACCGGCAATGTAATTAGCATGCCGAATATCACTTGGAATGTGAATTGGGACGAAATCGCCAATAGATAAGACCATTTTACAATTTGGGCCCAAGTTAGAAGCAGAGCCTAAGGTGTAAATTATCGATAGTCCATGTCTCGGAAACTATAAGAGATAATGCAATTTGGCAACCGGCAATGTAATTAGCATGCCGAATATTACTTGGAATATGAATTGGAACGAAATCGCCAATAGATAAGACCATTTTACAATTTGGGCCCAAGTTAGAAGCAGAGCCTAAGGTGTAAATTATCGATAGTCCATATCTCGGAAACTATAAGAGATAATGCAATTTGGCAACCGGCAATGTAATTAGCATGCCGAATATCACTTGGAATGTGAATTGGGACGAAATCGCCAATAGATAAGACCATTTTACAATTTGGGCCCAAGTTAGAAGCAGAGCCTAAGGTGTAAATTATCGATAGTCCATATCTCGGAAACTATAAGAGATAATGCAATTTGGCAACAGGCAATGTAATTAGCATGCCGAATATTACTTGGAATGTGAATTGGAACGAAATCGCCAATAGATAAGACCATTTTACAATTTGGGCCCAAGTTAGAAGCAGAGCCTAAGGTGTAAATTATCGATAGTCCATATCTCGGAAACTATAAGAGATAATGCAATTTGGCAGCCGGCAATGTAATTAGCATGCCGAATATTACTTGGAATGTGAATTGGAACGAAATCGCCAATAGGTAAGACCATTTTACAATTTGGGCCCAAGTTAGAAGCAGAGCCTAAGGTGTATATTATCGATAGTCCATATCTCGGAAACTATAAGAGATAATTCAATTTGGCAACCGGCAATGTAATTAGCATGCCGAATATTACTTGGAATGTGAATTGGAACGAAATCGCCAATAGATAAGACCATTTTACAATTTGGGCCCAAGTTAGAAGCAGAGCCTAAGGTGTAAATTATCGATAGTCCATATCTCGGAAACTATAAGAGATAATGCAATTTGGCAACCGGCAATGTAATTAGCATGCCGAATATTACTTGGAATGTGAATTGGAACGAAATCGCCAATAGATAAGGCCATTTTACAATTTGGGCCCAAGTTAGAAGCAGAGCCTAAGGTGTAAATTATCGATAGTCCACATCTCGGAAACTATAAGAGATAATGCAATTTGGTAACCGGCAATGTAATTAGCATGCCGAATATTACTTGGAATGTGAATTGGAACGAAATCGCCAATAGATAAGACCATTTTACAATTTGGGCCCAAGTTAGAAGCAGAGCCTATGGTGTAAATTATCGATAGTCCATATCTCGGAAACTATAAGAGATAATGCAATTTGGCAACCGGCAATGTAATTAGCATGCCGAATATTACTTGGAATGTGAATTGGAACTAAATCGCCAATAGATAAGGCCATTTTACAATTTGGGCCCAAGTTAGAAGCAGAGCCTAAGGTGTAAATTATCGATAGTCCATATCTCGGAAACTATAAGAGTTAATGCAATTTGGCAACCGGCAATGTAATTAGCATGCCGAATATTACTTGGAATGTGAATTGGAACGAAATCGCCAATAGATAAGACCATTTTACAATTTGGGCCCAAGTTAGAAGCAGAGCCTAAGGTGTAAATTATCGATAGTCCATATCTCGGAAACTATAAGAGATAATGCAATTTGGCAACCGGCAATGTAATTAGCATGCCGAATATTACTTGGAATGTGAATTGGAACGAAATCGCCAATAGATAAGACTATTTTACAATTTGGGCCCAAGTTAGAAGCAGAGCCTAAGGTGTAAATTATCGATAGTCCATATCTCTGAAACTATAAGAGATAATGCAATTTCGCAAACGGCAATGTAATTAGCATGCCGAATATTACTTGGAATGTGAATTGGGACGAAATCGCCAATAGAGAAGACCATTTTACAATTTGGGTCCAAGTTAGAAGCAGAGCCTAAGGTGTAAATTATCGATAGTCCATATCTCGGAAACTATAAGAGATAATGCAATTTGGCAACCGGCAATGTAATTAGCATGCCGAATATTACTTGGAATGTGAATTGGAACGAAATCGCCAATAGATAAGACCATTTTACAATTTGGGCCCAAGTTAGAAGCAGAGCCTAAGGTGTAAATTATCGATAGTCCATATCTCGGAAACTATAAGAGATAATGCAATTTCGAAACCGGCAATGTAATTAGCATGCCGAATATTACTTGGAGTGTGAATTGGAACGAAATCGCCAATAGATAAGACCATTTTACAATTTGGGCCCAAGTTAGAAGCAGAGCCTAAGGTGTAAATTATCGATAGTCCATATCTCGGAAACTATCAGAGATAATGCAATTTGGCAACCGGCAATGTAATTAGCATGCCGAATATTACTTGGAATGTGAATTGGAACGAAATCGCCAATAGATAAGACCATTTTACAATTTGGGCCCAAGTTAGAAGCAGAGCCTAAGGTGTAAATTATCGATAGTCCATATCTCGGAAACTATAAGAGATAATGCAATTTGGCAACCGGCAATGTAATTAGCATGCCGAATATTACTTGGAATGTGAATTGGAACGAAATCGCCAATAGATAAGACCATTTTACAATTTGGGCCCAAGTTAGAAGCAGAGCCTAAGGTGTAAATTATCGATAGTCCATATCTCGGAAACTATAAGAGATAATGCAATTTGGCAACCGGCAATGTAATTAGCATGCCGAATATCACTTGGAATGTGAATTGGGACGAAATCGCCAATAGATAAGACCATTTTACAATTTGGGCCCAAGTTAGAAGCAGAGCCTAAGGTGTAAATTATCGATAGTCCATATCTCGGAAACTATAAGAGATAATGCAATTTGGCAACCGGCAATGTAATTAGCATGCCGAATATTACTTGGAATGTGAATTGGAACGAAATCGCCAATAGGTAAGACCATTTTACAATTTGGGCCCAAGTTAGAAGCAGAGCCTAAGGTGTATATTATCGATAGTCCATATCTCGGAAACTATAAGAGATAATTCAATTTGGCAACCGGCAATGTAATTAGCATGCCGAATATTACTTGGAATGTGAATTGGAACGAAATCGCCAATAGATAAGACCATTTTACAATTTGGGCCCAAGTTAGAAGCAGAGCCTAAGGTGTAAATTATCGATAGTCCATATCTCGGAAACTATAAGAGATAATGCAATTTGGCAACCGGCAATGTAATTAGCATGCCGAATATTACTTGGAATGTGAATTGGAACGAAATCGCCAATAGGTAAGACCATTTTACAATTTGGGCCCAAGTTAGAAGCAGAGCCTAAGGTGTATATTATCGATAGTCCATATCTCGGAAACTATAAGAGATAATTCAATTTGGCAACCGGCAATGTAATTAGCATGCCGAATATTACTTGGAATGTGAATTGGAACGAAATCGCCAATAGATAAGACCATTTTACAATTTGGGCCCAAGTTAGAAGCAGAGCCTAAGGTGTAAATTATCGATAGTCCATATCTCGGAAACTATAAGAGGTAATGCAATTTGGCAACCGGCAATGTAATTAGCATGCCGAATATTACTTGGAATGTGAATTGGAACGAAATCGCCAATAGATAAGACCATTTTACAATTTGGGCCCAAGTTAGAAGCAGAGCCTAAGGTGTAAATTATCGATAGTCCACATCTCGGAAACTATAAGAGATAATGCAATTTGGCAACCGGCAATGTAATTAGCATGCCGAATATTACTTGGAATGTGAATTGGAACGAAATCGCCAATAGATAAGACCATTTTACAATTTGGGCCCAAGTTAGAAGCAGAGCCTATGGTGTAAATTATCGATAGTCCATATCTCGGAAACTATAAGAGATAATGCAATTTGGCAACCGGCAATGTAATTAGCATGCCGAATATTACTTGGAATGTGAATTGGAACTAAATCGCCAATAGATAAGGCCATTTTACAATTTGGGCCCAAGTTAGAAGCAGAGCCTAAGGTGTAAATTATCGATAGTCCATATCTCGGAAACTATAAGAGTTAATGCAATTTGGCAACCGGCAATGTAATTAGCATGCCGAATATTACTTGGAATGTGAATTGGAACGAAATCGCCAATAGATAAGACCATTTTACAATTTGGGCCCAAGTTAGAAGCAGAGCCTAAGGTGTAAATTATCGATAGTCCATATCTCGGAAACTATAAGAGATAATGCAATTTGGCAACCGGCAATGTAATTAGCATGCCGAATATTACTTGGAATGTGAATTGGAACGAAATCGCCAATAGATAAGACTATTTTACAATTTGGGCCCAAGTTAGAAGCAGAGCCTAAGGTGTAAATTATCGATAGTCCATATCTCTGAAACTATAAGAGATAATGCAATTTCGCAAACGGCAATGTAATTAGCATGCCGAATATTACTTGGAATGTGAATTGGGACGAAATCGCCAATAGAGAAGACCATTTTACAATTTGGGTCCAAGTTAGAAGCAGAGCCTAAGGTGTAAATTATCGATAGTCCATATCTCGGAAACTATAAGAGATAATGCAATTTGGCAACCGGCAATGTAATTAGCATGCCGAATATTACTTGGAATGTGAATTGGAACGAAATCGCCAATAGATAAGACCATTTTACAATTTGGGCCCAAGTTAGAAGCAGAGCCTAAGGTGTAAATTATCGATAGTCCATATCTCGGAAACTATAAGAGATAATGCAATTTCGCAACCGGCAATGTAATTAGCATGCCGAATATTACTTGGAATGTGAATTGGAACGAAATCGCCAATAGATAAGACCATTTTACAATTTGGGCCCAAGTTAGAAGCAGAGCCTAAGGTGTAAATTATCGATAGTCCATATCTCGGAAACTATAAGAGATAATGCAATTTGGCAACCGGCAATGTAATTAGCATGCCGAATATTACTTGGAATGTGAATTGGAACGAAATCGCCAATAGATAAGACCATTTTACAATTTGGGCCCAAGTTAGAAGCAGAGCCTAAGGTGTAAATTATCGATAGTCCATATCTCGGAAACTATAAGAGATAATGCAATTTGGCAACCGGCAATGTAATTAGCATGCCGAATATTACTTGGAATGTGAATTGGAACGAAATCGCCAATAGATAAGACCATTTTACAATTTGGGCCCAACTTAGAAGCAGAGCCTAAGGTGTAAATTATTGATAGTCCATATCTCGGAAACTATAAGAGATAATGCAATTTCGCAACCGGCAATGTAATTAGCATGCCGAATATCACTTGGAATGTGAATTGGGACGAAATCGCCAATAGATAAGACCATTTTACAATTTGGGCCCAAGTTAGAAGCAGAGCCTAAGGTGTAAATTATCGATAGTCCATATCTCGGAAACTATAAGAGATAATGCAATTTGGCAACCGGCAATGTAATTAGCATGCCGAATATTACTTGGAATGTGAATTGGAACGAAATCGCCAATAGATAAGACCATTTTACAATTTGGGCCCAAGTTAGAAGCAGAGCCTAAGGTGTAAATTATCGATAGTCCATATCTCGGAAACTATAAGAGATAATGCAATTTGGCAACCGGCAATGTAATTAGCGTGCCGAATATTACTTGGAATGTGAATTGGAACGAAATCGCCAATAGGTAAGACCATTTTACAATTTGGGCCCAAGTTAGAAGCAGAGCCTAAGGTGTAAATTATCGATAGTCCATATCTCGGAAACTATAAGAGATAATTCAATTTGGCAACCGGCAATGTAATTAGCATGCCGAATATTACTTGGAATGTGAATTGGAACGAAATCGCCAATAGATAAGACCATTTTACAATTTGGGCCCAAGTTAGAAGCAGAGCCTAAGGTGTAAATTATCGATAGTCCATATCTCGGAAACTATAAGAGATAATGCAATTTGGCAACCGGCAATGTAATTAGCATGCCGAATATTACTTGGAATGTGAATTGGAACGAAATCGCCAATAGATAAGACCATTTTACAATTTGGGCCCAAGTTAGAAGCAGATCCTAAGGTGTAAATTATTGATAGTCCATATCTCGGAAACTATAAGAGATAATGCAATTTCGCAACCGGCAATGTAATTAGCATGCCGAATATCACTTGGAATGTGAATTGGGACGAAATCGCCAATAGATAAGACCATTTTACAATTTGGGCCCAAGTTAGAAGCAGAGCCTAAGGTGTAAATTATCGATAGTCTATATCTCGGAAACTATAAGAGATAATGCAATTTGGCAACCGGCAATGTAATTAGCATGCCGAATATTACTTGGAATGTGAATTGGAACGAAATCGCCAATAGATAAGACCATTTTACAATTTGGGCCCAAGTTAGAAGCAGAGCCTAAGGTGTAAATTATCGATAGTCCATATCTCGGAAACTATAAGAGATAATGCAATTTCGCAACCGGCAATGTAATTAGCATGCCGAACATTACTTGGAATGTGAATTGGAACGAAATCGCCAATAGATAAGACCATTTTACAATTTGGGCCCAAGTTAGAAGCAGAGCCTAAGGTGTAAATTATCGATAGTCCATATCTCGGATACTATAAGAGATAATGCAATTTGGCAACCGGCAATGTAATTAGCATGCCGAATATTACTTGGAATGTGAATTGGAACGAAATCGCCAATAGATAAGACCATTTTACAATTTGGGCCCAAGTTAGAAGCAGAGCCTAAGGTGTAAATTATCGATAGTCCATATCTCGGAAACTATAAGAGATAATGCAATTTGGCAACCGGCAATGTAATTAGCATGCCGAATATTACTTGGAATGTGAATTGGAACGAAATCGCCAATAGATAAGACCATTTTACAATTTGGGCCCAAGTTAGAAGCAGATCCTAAGGTGTAAATTATTGATAGTCCATATCTCGGAAACTATAAGAGATAATGCAATTTCGCAACCGGCAATGTAATTAGCATGCCGAATATCACTTGGAATGTGAATTGGGACGAAATCGCCAATAGATAAGACCATTTTACAATTTGGGCCCAAGTTAGAAGCAGAGCCTAAGGTGTAAATTATCGATAGTCTATATCTCGGAAACTATAAGAGATAATGCAATTTGGCAACCGGCAATGTAATTAGCATGCCGAATATTACTTGGAATGTGAATTGGAACGAAATCGCCAATAGATAAGACCATTTTACAATTTGGGCCCAAGTTAGAAGCAGAGCCTAAGGTGTAAATTATCGATAGTCCATATCTCGGAAACTATAAGAGATAATGCAATTTGGCAACCGGCAATGTAATTAGCATGCCGAATATTACTTGGAATGTGAATTGGAACGAAATCGCCAATAGATAAGACCATTTTACAATTTGGGCCCAAGTTAGAAGCAGAGCCTAAGGTGTAAATTATCGATAGTCCATATCTCGGAAACTATAAGAGTTAATGCAATTTGGCAACCGGCAATGTAATTAGCATGCCGAATATTACTTGGAATGTGAATTGGAACGAAATCGCCAATAGATAAGACCATTTTACAATTTGGGCCCAAGTTAGAAGCAGAGCCTAAGGTGTAAATTATCGATAGTCCATATCTCGGAAACTATAAGAGATAATGCAATTTGGCAACCGGCAATGTAATTAGCATGCCGAATATTACTTGGAATGTGAATTGGAACGAAATCGCCAATAGATAAGACCATTTTACAATTTGGGCCCAAGTTAGAAGCAGAGCCTAAGGTGTAAATTATCGATAGTCCATATCTCGGAAACTATAAGAGATAATGCTATTTCGCAACCGGCAATGTAATTAGCATGCCGAATATTACTTGGAATGTGAATTGGAACGAAATCGCCAATAGATAAGACCATTTTACAATTTGGGCCCAAGTTAGAAGCAGATCCTAAGGTGTAAATTATTGATAGTCCATATCTCGGAAACTATAAGAGATAATGCTATTTCGCAACCGGCAATGTAATTAGCATGCCGAATATTACTTGGAATGTGAATTGGAACGAAATCGCCAATAGATAAAACCATTTTACAATTTGGGCCCAAGTTAGAAGCAGAGCCTAAGGTGTAAATTATCGATAGTCCATATCTCGGAAACTATAAGAGATAATGCAATTTGGCAACCGGCAATGTAATTAGCATGCCGAATATTACTTGGAATGTGAATTGGAACGAAATCGCCAATAGATAAGACCATTTTACAATTTGGGCCCAAGTTAGAAGCAGAGCCTAAAGTGTAAATTATCGATAGTCCATATCTCGGAAACTATAAGAGGTAATGCAATTTGGCAACCGGCAATGTAATTAGCATGCCGAATATTACTTGGAATGTGAATTGGAACGAAATCGCCAATAGATAAGACCATTTTACAATTTGGGCCCAAGTTAGAAGCAGAGCCTAAGGTGTAAATTATTGATAGTCCATATCTCGGAAACTATAAGAGATAATGCAATTTCGCAACCGGCAATGTAATTAGCATGCCGAATATCACTTGGAATGTGAATTGGGACGAAATCGCCAATAGATAAGACCATTTTACAATTTGGGCCCAAGTTAGAAGCAGAGCCTAAGGTGTAAATTATCGATAGTCCATATCTCTGAAACTATAAGAGATAATGCAATTTGGCAACCGGCAATGTAATTAGCATGCCGAATATTACTTGGAATGTGAATTGGGACGAAATCGCCAATAGAGAAGACCATTTTACAATTTGGGTCCAAGTTAGAAGCAGAGCCTAAGGTGTAAATTATCGATAGTCCATATCTCGGAAACTATAAGAGATAATGCAATTTGGCAACCGGCAATGTAATTAGCATGCCGAATATTACTTGGAATGTGAATTGGAACGAAATCGCCAATAGATAAGACCATTTTACAATTTGGGCCCAAGTTAGAAGCAGAGCCTAAGGTGTAAATTATCGATAGTCCATATCTCGGAAACTATAAGAGATAATGCAATTTCGCAACCGGCAATGTAATTAGCATGCCGAATATTACTTGGAATGTGAATTGGAACGAAATCGCCAATAGATAAGACCATTTTACAATTTGGGCCCAAGTTAGAAGCAGAGCCTAAGGTGTAAATTATCGATAGTCCATATCTCGGAAACTATAAGAGATAATGCAATTTGGCAACCGGCAATGTAATTAGCATGCCGAATATTACTTGGAATGTGAATTGGAACGAAATCGCCAATAGATAAGACCATTTTACAATTTGGGCCCAAGTTAGAAGCAGAGCCTAAGGTGTAAATTATCGATAGTCCATATCTCGGAAACTATAAGAGATAATGCAATTTGGCAACCGGCAATGTAATTAGCATGCCGAATATTACTTGGAATGTGAATTGGAACGAAATCGCCAATAGATAAGACCATTTTACAATTTGGGCCCAACTTAGAAGCAGAGCCTAAGGTGTAAATTATTGATAGTCCATATCTCGGAAACTATAAGAGATAATGCAATTTCGCAACCGGCAATGTAATTAGCATGCCGAATATCACTTGGAATGTGAATTGGGACGAAATCGCCAATAGATAAGACCATTTTACAATTTGGGCCCAAGTTAGAAGCAGAGCCTAAGGTGTAAATTATCGATAGTCCATATCTCGGAAACTATAAGAGATAATGCAATTTGGCAACCGGCAATGTAATTAGCATGCCGAATATTACTTGGAATGTGAATTGGAACGAAATCGCCAATAGATAAGACCATTTTACAATTTGGGCCCAAGTTAGAAGCAGAGCCTAAGGTGTAAATTATCGATAGTCCATATCTCGGAAACTATAAGAGATAATGCAATTTGGCAACCGGCAATGTAATTAGCGTGCCGAATATTACTTGGAATGTGAATTGGAACGAAATCGCCAATAGGTAAGACCATTTTACAATTTGGGCCCAAGTTAGAAGCAGAGCCTAAGGTGTAAATTATCGATAGTCCATATCTCGGAAACTATAAGAGATAATTCAATTTGGCAACCGGCAATGTAATTAGCATGCCGAATATTACTTGGAATGTGAATTGGAACGAAATCGCCAATAGATAAGACCATTTTACAATTTGGGCCCAAGTTAGAAGCAGAGCCTAAGGTGTAAATTATCGATAGTCCATATCTCGGAAACTATAAGAGATAATGCAATTTGGCAACCGGCAATGTAATTAGCATGCCGAATATTACTTGGAATGTGAATTGGAACGAAATCGCCAATAGATAAGACCATTTTACAATTTGGGCCCAAGTTAGAAGCAGATCCTAAGGTGTAAATTATTGATAGTCCATATCTCGGAAACTATAAGAGATAATGCAATTTCGCAACCGGCAATGTAATTAGCATGCCGAATATCACTTGGAATGTGAATTGGGACGAAATCGCCAATAGATAAGACCATTTTACAATTTGGGCCCAAGTTAGAAGCAGAGCCTAAGGTGTAAATTATCGATAGTCTATATCTCGGAAACTATAAGAGATAATGCAATTTGGCAACCGGCAATGTAATTAGCATGCCGAATATTACTTGGAATGTGAATTGGAACGAAATCGCCAATAGATAAGACCATTTTACAATTTGGGCCCAAGTTAGAAGCAGAGCCTAAGGTGTAAATTATCGATAGTCCATATCTCGGAAACTATAAGAGATAATGCAATTTCGCAACCGGCAATGTAATTAGCATGCCGAACATTACTTGGAATGTGAATTGGAACGAAATCGCCAATAGATAAGACCATTTTACAATTTGGGCCCAAGTTAGAAGCAGAGCCTAAGGTGTAAATTATCGATAGTCCATATCTCGGATACTATAAGAGATAATGCAATTTGGCAACCGGCAATGTAATTAGCATGCCGAATATTACTTGGAATGTGAATTGGAACGAAATCGCCAATAGATAAGACCATTTTACAATTTGGGCCCAAGTTAGAAGCAGAGCCTAAGGTGTAAATTATCGATAGTCCATATCTCGGAAACTATAAGAGATAATGCAATTTGGCAACCGGCAATGTAATTAGCATGCCGAATATTACTTGGAATGTGAATTGGAACGAAATCGCCAATAGATAAGACCATTTTACAATTTGGGCCCAAGTTAGAAGCAGATCCTAAGGTGTAAATTATTGATAGTCCATATCTCGGAAACTATAAGAGATAATGCAATTTCGCAACCGGCAATGTAATTAGCATGCCGAATATCACTTGGAATGTGAATTGGGACGAAATCGCCAATAGATAAGACCATTTTACAATTTGGGCCCAAGTTAGAAGCAGAGCCTAAGGTGTAAATTATCGATAGTCTATATCTCGGAAACTATAAGAGATAATGCAATTTGGCAACCGGCAATGTAATTAGCATGCCGAATATTACTTGGAATGTGAATTGGAACGAAATCGCCAATAGATAAGACCATTTTACAATTTGGGCCCAAGTTAGAAGCAGAGCCTAAGGTGTAAATTATCGATAGTCCATATCTCGGAAACTATAAGAGATAATGCAATTTGGCAACCGGCAATGTAATTAGCATGCCGAATATTACTTGGAATGTGAATTGGAACGAAATCGCCAATAGATAAGACCATTTTACAATTTGGGCCCAAGTTAGAAGCAGAGCCTAAGGTGTAAATTATCGATAGTCCATATCTCGGCAACTATAAGAGTTAATGCAATTTGGCAACCGGCAATGTAATTAGCATGCCGAATATTACTTGGAATGTGAATTGGAACGAAATCGCCAATAGATAAGACCATTTTACAATTTGGGCCCAAGTTAGAAGCAGAGCCTAAGGTGTAAATTATCGATAGTCCATATCTCGGAAACTATAAGAGATAATGCAATTTGGCAACCGGCAATGTAATTAGCATGCCGAATATTACTTGGAATGTGAATTGGAACGAAATCGCCAATAGATAAGACCATTTTACGATTTGGGCCCAAGTTAGAAGCAGAGCCTAAGGTGTAAATTATCGATAGTCCATATCTCGGAAACTATAAGAGATAATGCTATTTCGCAACCGGCAATGTAATTAGCATGCCGAATATTACTTGGAATGTGAATTGGAACGAAATCGCCAATAGATAAGACCATTTTACAATTTGGGCCCAAGTTAGAAGCAGATCCTAAGGTGTAAATTATTGATAGTCCATATCTCGGAAACTATAAGAGATAATGCTATTTCGCAACCGGCAATGTAATTAGCATGCCGAATATTACTTGGAATGTGAATTGGAACGAAATCGCCAATAGATAAAACCATTTTACAATTTGGGCCCAAGTTAGAAGCAGAGCCTAAGGTGTAAATTATCGATAGTCCATATCTCGGAAACTATAAGAGATAATGCAATTTGGCAACCGGCAATGTAATTAGCATGCCGAATATTACTTGGAATGTGAATTGGAACGAAATCGCCAATAGATAAGACCATTTTACAATTTGGGCCCAAGTTAGAAGCAGAGCCTAAAGTGTAAATTATCGATAGTCCATATCTCGGAAACTATAAGAGATAATGCAATTTGGCAACCGGCAATGTAATTAGCATGCCGAATATTACTTGGAATGTGAATTGGAACGAAATCGCCAATAGATAAGACCATTTTACAATTTGGGCCCAAGTTAGAAGCAGAGCCTAAGGTGTAAATTATTGATAGTCCATATCTCGGAAACTATAAGAGATAATGCAATTTCGCAACCGGCAATGTAATTAGCATGCCGAATATCACTTGGAATGTGAATTGGGACGAAATCGCCAATAGATAAGACCATTTTACAATTTGGGCCCAAGTTAGAAGCAGAGCCTAAGGTGTAAATTATCGATAGTCCATATCTCGGATACTATAAGAGATAATGCAATTTGGCAACCGGCAATGTAATTAGCATGCCGAATATTACTTGGAATGTGAATTGGAACGAAATCGCCAATAGATAAGACCATTTTACAATTTGGGCCCAAGTTAGAAGCAGAGCCTAAGGTGTAAATTATCGATAGTCCATATCTCGGAAACTATAAGAGATAATGCAATTTGGCAACCGGCAATGTAATTAGCATGCCGAATATTACTTGGAATGTGAATTGGAACGAAATCGCCAATAGATAAGACCATTTTACAATTTGGGCCCAAGTTAGAAGCAGAGCCTAAAGTGTAAATTATCGATAGTCCATATCTCGGAAACTATAAGAGATAATGCAATTTGGCAACCGGCAATGTAATTAGCATGCCGAATATTACTTGGAATGTGAATTGGGACGAAATCGCCAATAGATAAGACCATTTTACAATTTGGGCCCAAGTTAGAAGCAGAGCCTAAGGTGTAAATTATCGATAGTCCATATCTCGGATACTATAAGAGATAATGCAATTTGGCAACCGGCAATGTAATTAGCATGCCGAATATTACTTGGAATGTGAATTGGAACGAAATCGCCAATAGATAAGACCATTTTACAATTTGGGCCCAAGTTAGAAGCAGAGCCTAAGGTGTAAATTATCGATAGTCCATATCTCGGAAACTATAAGAGATAATGCAATTTGGCAACCGGCAATGTAATTAGCATGCCGAATATTACTTGGAATGTGAATTGGAACGAAATCGCCAATAGATAAGACCATTTTACAATTTGGGCCCAAGTTAGAAGCAGATCCTAAGGTGTAAATTATTGATAGTCCATATCTCGGAAACTATAAGAGATAATGCAATTTCGCAACCGGCAATGTAATTAGCATGCCGAATATCACTTGGAATGTGAATTGGGACGAAATCGCCAATAGATAAGACCATTTTACAATTTGGGCCCAAGTTAGAAGCAGAGCCTAAGGTGTAAATTATCGATAGTCTATATCTCGGAAACTATAAGAGATAATGCAATTTGGCAACCGGCAATGTAATTAGCATGCCGAATATTACTTGGAATGTGAATTGGAACGAATTCGCCAATAGATAAGACCATTTTACAATTTGGGCCCAAGTTAGAAGCAGAGCCTAAGGTGTAAATTATCGATAGTCCATATCTCGGAAACTATAAGAGATAATGCAATTTGGCAACCGGCAATGTAATTAGCATGCCGAATATTACTTGGAATGTGAATTGGAACGAAATCGCCAATAGATAAGACCATTTTACAATTTGGGCCCAAGTTAGAAGCAGAGCCTAAGGTGTAAATTATCGATAGTCCATATCTCGGAAACTATAAGAGTTAATGCAATTTGGCAACCGGCAATGTAATTAGCATGCCGAATATTACTTGGAATGTGAATTGGAACGAAATCGCCAATAGATAAGACCATTTTACAATTTGGGCCCAAGTTAGAAGCAGAGCCTAAGGTGTAAATTATCGATAGTCCATATCTCGGAAACTATAAGAGATAATGCAATTTGGCAACCGGCAATGTAATTAGCATGCCGAATATTACTTGGAATGTGAATTGGAACGAAATCGCCAATAGATAAGACCATTTTACGATTTGGGCCCAAGTTAGAAGCAGAGCCTAAGGTGTAAATTATCGATAGTCCATATCTCGGAAACTATAAGAGATAATGCTATTTCGCAACCGGCAATGTAATTAGCATGCCGAATATTACTTGGAATGTGAATTGGAACGAAATCGCCAATAGATAAGACCATTTTACAATTTGGGCCCAAGTTAGAAGCAGATCCTAAGGTGTAAATTATTGATAGTCCATATCTCGGAAACTATAAGAGATAATGCTATTTCGCAACCGGCAATGTAATTAGCATGCCGAATATTACTTGGAATGTGAATTGGAACGAAATCGCCAATAGATAAAACCATTTTACAATTTGGGCCCAAGTTAGAAGCAGAGCCTAAGGTGTAAATTATCGATAGTCCATATCTCGGAAACTATAAGAGATAATGCAATTTGGCAACCGGCAATGTAATTAGCATGCCGAATATTACTTGGAATGTGAATTGGAACGAAATCGCCAATAGATAAGACCATTTTACAATTTGGGCCCAAGTTAGAAGCAGAGCCTAAAGTGTAAATTATCGATAGTCCATATCTCGGAAACTATAAGAGATAATGCAATTTGGCAACCGGCAATGTAATTAGCATGCCGAATATTACTTGGAATGTGAATTGGAACGAAATCGCCAATAGATAAGACCATTTTACAATTTGGGCCCAAGTTAGAAGCAGAGCCTAAGGTGTAAATTATTGATAGTCCATATCTCGGAAACTATAAGAGATAATGCAATTTCGCAACCGGCAATGTAATTAGCATGCCGAATATCACTTGGAATGTGAATTGGGACGAAATCGCCAATAGATAAGACCATTTTACAATTTGGGCCCAAGTTAGAAGCAGAGCCTAAGGTGTAAATTATCGATAGTCCATATCTCGGAAACTATAAGAGATAATGCAATTTGGCAACCGGCAATGTAATTAGCATGCCGAATATTACTTGGAATGTGAATTGGAACGAAATCGCCAATAGATAAGACCATTTTACAATTTGGGCCCAAGTTAAAAGCAGAGCCTAAAGTGTAAATTATCGATAGTGGATATCTCGGAAACTATAAGAGATAATGCAATTTGGCAACCGGCAATGTAATTAGCATGCCGAATATTACTTGGAATGTGAATTGGAACGAAATCGCCAATAGATAAGACCATTTTACAATTTGGGCCCAAGTTAGAAGCAGAGCCTAAGGTGTAAATTATCGATAGTCCATATCTCGGAAACTATAAGAGATAATGCAATTTGGCAACCGGCAATGTAATTAGCATGCCGAATATTACTTGGAATGTGAATTGGAACGAAATCGCCAATAGATAAGACCATTTTACAATTTGGGCCCAAGTTATAAGCAGAGCCTATGGTGTAAATTATCGATAGTCCATATCTCGGAAACTATAAGAGATAATGCAATTTGGCAACCGGCAATGTAATTAGCATGCCGAATATTACTTGGAATGTGAATTGGAACGAAATCGCCAATAGATAAGACCATTTTACAATTTGGGCCCAAGTTAGAAGCAGAGCCTAAGGTGTAAATTATCGATAGTCCATATCTCGGAAACTATAAGAGTTAATGCAATTTGGCAACCGGCAATGTAATTAGCATGCCGAATATTACTTGGAATGTGAATTGGAACGAAATCGCCAATAGATAAGACCATTTTACAATTTGGGCCCAAGTTAGAAGCAGAGCCTAAGGTGTAAATTATTGATAGTCCATATCTCGGAAACTATAAGAGATAATGCAATTTCGCAACCGGCAATGTAATTAGCATGCCGAATATCACTTGGAATGTGAATTGGGACGAAATCGCCAATAGATAAGACCATTTTACAATTTGGGCCCAAGTTAGAAGCAGAGCCTAAGGTGTAAATTATCGATAGTCCATATCTCGGAAACTATAAGAGATAATGCAATTTGGCAACCGGCAATGTAATTAGCATGCCGAATATTACTTGGAATGTGAATTGGAACGAAATCGCCAATAGATAAGACCATTTTACAATTTGGGCCCAAGTTAGAAGCAGAGCCTAAAGTGTAAATTATCGATAGTCGATATCTCGGAAACTATAAGAGATAATGCAATTTGGCAACCGGCAATGTAATTAGCATGCCGAATATTACTTGGAATGTGAATTGGAACGAAATCGCCAATAGATAAGACCATTTTACAATTTGGGCCCAAGTTA
Source organism: Rhynchophorus ferrugineus (assembly GCF_030347505.1). Lineage (NCBI taxonomy): Eukaryota > Metazoa > Arthropoda > Insecta > Coleoptera > Curculionidae > Rhynchophorus > Rhynchophorus ferrugineus. Next base: position 6,078 of record NW_027472998.1, on the reverse strand, counting down.
GAAGCAGAGCCTAAGGTGTAAATTATCGATAGTCCATATCTCGGAAACTATAAGAGATAATGCAATTTGGCAACCGGCAATGTAATTAGCATGCCGAATATTACTTGGAATGTGAATTGGAACGAAATCGCCAATAGATAAGACCATTTTACAATTTGGGCCCAAGTTAGAAGCAGAGCCTAAGGTGTAAATTATCGATAGTCCATATCTCGGAAACTATAAGAGATAATGCAATTTGGCAACCGGCAATGTAATTAGCATGCCGAATATTACTTGGAATGTGAATTGGAACGAAAGCGCCAATAGGTAAGACCATTTTACAATTTGGGCCCAAGTTAGAATCAGAGCCTAAGGTGTAAATTATCGATAGTCCATATCTCGGAAACTATAAGAGATAATGCAATTTGGCAACCGGCAATGTAATTAGCATGCCGAATATTACTTGGAATGTGAATTGGAACGAAATCGCCAATAGATAAGACCATTTTACAATTTGGGCCCAAGTTAGAAGCAGAGCCTAAGGTGTAAATTATCGATAGTCCATATCTCGGAAACTATAAGAGATAATGCAATTTGGCAACCGGCAATGTAATTAGCCTGCCGAATATTACTTGGAATGTGAATTGGAACGAAATCGCCAATAGATAAGACCATTTTACAATTTGGGCCCAAGTTAGAAGCAGAGCCTAAGGTGTAAATTATCGATAGTCCATATCTCGGAAACTATAAGAGTTAATGCAATTTGGCAACCGGCAATGTAATTAGCATGCCGAATATTACTTGGAATGTGAATTGGAACGAAATCGCCAATAGATAAGACCATTTTACAATTTGGGCCCAAGTTAGAAGCAGAGCCTAAGGTGTAAATTATCGATAGTCCATATCTCGGAAACTATAAGAGATAATGCAATTTGGCAACCGGCAATGTAATTAGCATGCCGAATATTACTTGGAATGTGAATTGGAACGAAATCGCCAATAGATAAGACCATTTTACAATTTGGGCCCAAGTTAGAAGCAGAGCCTAAGGTGTAAATTATCGATAGTCCATATCTCGGAAACTATAAGAGATAATGCAATTTGGCAACCGGCAATGTAATTAGCATGCCGAATATTACTTGGAATGTGAATTGGAACGAAATCGCCAATAGATAAGACCATTTTACAATTTGGGCCCAAGTTAGAAGCAGAGCCTAAGGTGTAAATTATTGATAGTCCATATCTCGGAAACTATAAGAGATAATGCAATTTCGCAACCGGCAATGTAATTAGCATGCCAAATATCACTTGGAATGTGAATTGGGACGAAATCGCCAATAGATAAGACCATTTTACAATTTGGGCCCAAGTTAGAAGCAGAGCCTAAGGTGTAAATTATCGATAGTCCATATCTCGGAAACTATAAGAGATAATGCAATTTGGCAACCGGCAATGTAATTAGCATGCCGAATATTACTTGGAATGTGAATTGGAACGAAATCGCCAATAGATAAGACCATTTTACAATTTGGGCCCAAGTTAGAAGCAGAGCCTAAAGTGTAAATTATCGATAGTCGATATCTCGGAAACTATAAGAGATAATGCAATTTGGCAACCGGCAATGTAATTAGCATGCCGAATATTACTTGGAATGTGAATTGGAACGAAATCGCCAATAGATAAGACCATTTTACAATTTGGGCCCAAGTTAGAAGCAGAGCCTAAGGTGTAAATTATCGATAGTCCATATCTCGGAAACTATAAGAGATAATGCAATTTGGCAACCGGCAATGTAATTAGCATGCCGAATATTACTTGGAATGTGAATTGGAACGAAATCGCCAATAGATAAGACCATTTTACAATTTGGGCCCAAGTTAGAAGCAGAGCCTAAGGTGTAAATTATCGATAGTCCATATCTCGGAAACTATAAGAGATAATGCAATTTGGCAACCGGCAATGTAATTAGCATGCCGAATATTACTTGGAATGTGAATTGGAACGAAATCGCCAATAGGTAAGACCATTTTACAATTTGGGCCCAAGTTAGAAGCAGAGCCTAAGGTGTAAATTATCGATAGTCCATATCTCGGAAACTATAAGAGATAATGCAATTTGGCAACCGGCAATGTAATTAGCATGCCGAATATTACTTGGAATGTGAATTGGAACGAAATCGCCAATAGATAAGACCATTTTACAATTTGGGCCCAAGTTAGAAGCAGAGCCTAAGGTGTAAATTATCGATAGTCCATATCTCGGAAACTATAAGAGATAATGCAATTTGGCAACCGGCAATGTAATTAGCATGCGGAATATTACTTGGAATGTGAATTGGAACGAAATCGCCAATAGATAAGACCATTTTACAATTTGGGCCCAAGTTAGAAGCAGAGCCTAAGGTGTAAATTATCGATAGTCCATATCTCGGAAACTATAAGAGTTAATGCAATTTGGCAACCGGCAATGTAATTAGCATGCCGAATATTACTTGGAATGTGAATTGGAACGAAATCGCCAATAGATAAGACCATTTTACAATTTGGGCCCAAGTTAGAAGCAGAGCCTAAGGTGTAAATTATCGATAGTCCATATCTCGGAAACTATAAGAGATAATGCAACTTGGCAACCGGCAATGTAATTAGCATGCCGAATATTACTTGGAATGTGAATTGGAACGAAATCGCCAATAGATAAGACCATTTTACGATTTGGGCCCAAGTTAGAAGCAGAGCCTAAGGTGTAAATTATCGATAGTCCATATCTCGGAAACTATAAGAGATAATGCAATTTGGCAACCGGCAATGTAATTAGCATGCCGAATATTACTTGGAATGTGAATTGGAACGAAATCGCCAATAGATAAGACCATTTTACAATTTGGGCCCAAGTTAGAAGCAGAGCCTAAGGTGTAAATTTTTGATAGTCCATATCTCGGAAACTATAAGAGATAATGCAATTTCGCAACCGGCAATGTAATTAGCATGCCGAATATTACTTGGAATGTGAATTGGAACGAAATCGCCAATAGATAAGACCATTTTACAATTTGGGCCCAAGTTAGAAGCAGAGCCTAAGGTGTAAATTATTGATAGTCCATATCTCGGAAACTATAAGAGATAATGCAATTTGGCAACCGGCAATGTAATTAGCATGCAGAATATTACTTGGAATGTGAATTGGAACGAAATCGCCAATAGATAAGACCATTTTACAATTTGGGCCCAAGTTAGAAGCAGAGCCTAAGGTGTAAATTATCGATAGTTCATATCTCGGAAACTATAAGAGATAATGCAATTTGGCAACCGGCAATGTAATTAGCATGCCGAATATTACTTGGAATGTGAATTGGAACGAAATCGCCAATAGATAAGACCATTTTACAATTTGGGCCCAAGTTAGAAGCAGAGCCTAAGGTGTAAATTATCGATAGTCCATATCTCGGAAACTATAAGAGATAATGCAATTTGGAAACTGGCAATGTAATTAGCATGCCGAATATTACTTGGAATGTGAATTTGAACGAAATCGCCAATAGATAAGACCATTTTACAATTTGGGCCCAAGTTAGAAGCAGAGCCTAAGGTGTAAATTATTGATAGTCCATATCTCGGAAACTATAAGAGATAATGCAATTTCGCAACCGGCAATGTAATTAGCATGCCGAATATCACTTGGAATGTGAATTGGGACGAAATCGCCAATAGATAAGACAATTTTACAATTTGGGCCCAAGTTAGAAGCAGAGCCTAAGGTGTAAATTATCGATAGGCCATATCTCGGAAACTATAAGAGATAATGCAATTTGGCAACCGGCAATGTAATTAGCATGCCGAATATTACTTGGAATGTGAATTGGAACGAAATCGCCAATAGATAAGACCATTTTACAATTTGGGCCCAAGTTAGAAGCAGAGCCTAAAGTGTAAATTATCGATAGTCCATATCTCGGAAACTATAAGAGATAATACAATTTGGCAACCGGCAATGTAATTAGCATGCCGAATATTACTTGGAATGTGAATTGGAACGAAAATCGCCAATAGATAAGACCATTTTACAATTTGGGCCCAAGTTAGAAGCAGAGCCTAAGGTGTAAATTATCGATAGTCCATATCTCGGAAGCTATAAGAGATAATGCAATTTGGCAACCGGCAATGTAATTAGCATGCCGAATATTACTTGGAATGTGAATTGGAACGAAATCGCCAATAGATAAGACCATTTTACAATTTGGGCCCAAGTTATAAGCAGAGCCTATGGTGTAAATTATCGATAGTCCATATCTCGGAAACTATAAGAGATAATGCAATTTGGCAACCGGCAATGTAATTAGCATGCCGAATATTACTTGGAATGTGAATTGGAAAGAAATCGCCAATAGATAAGACCATTTTACAATTTGGGCCCAAGTTAGAAGCAGAGCCTAAGGTGTAAATTATCGATAGTCCATATCTCGGAAACTATAAGAGTTAATGCAATTTGGCAACCGGCAATGTAATTAGCATGCCGAATATTACTTGGAATGTGAATTGGAACGAAATCGCCAATAGATAAGACCATTTTACAATTTGGGCCCAAGTTAGAAGCAGAGCCTAAGGTGTAAATTATCGATAGTCCATATCTCGGAAACTATAAGAGATAATGCAATTTGGCAACCGGCAATGTAATTAGCATGCCGAATATTACTTGGAATGTGAATTGGAACGAAATCGCCAATAGATAAGACCATTTTACAATTTGGGCCCATGTTAGAAGCAGAGCCTAAGGTGTAAATTATCGATAGTCCATATCTCGGAAACTATAAGAGATAATGCAATTTGGCAACCGGCAATGTAATTAGCATGCCGAATATTACTTGGAATGTGAATTGGAACGAAATCGCCAATAGGTAAGACCATTTTACGATTTGGGCCCAAGTTAGAAGCAGAGCCTAAGGTGTAAATTATCGATAGTCCATATCTCGGAAACTATAAGAGTTAATGCAATTTGGCAACCGGCAATGTAATTAGCATGCCGAATATTACTTGGAATGTGAATTGGAACGAAATCGCCAATAGATAAGACCATTTTACAATTTGGGCCCAAGTTAGAAGCAGAGCCTAAAGTGTAAATTATCGATAGTCGATATCTCGGAAACTATAAGAGATAATGCAATTTGGCAACCGGCAATGTAATTAGCATGCCGAATATTACTTGGAATGTGAATTGGAACGAAATCGCCAATAGATAAGACCATTTTACAATTTGGGCCCAAGTTAGAAGCAGAGCCTAAGGTGTAAATTATCGATAGTCCATATCTCGGAAACTATAAGAGATAATGCAATTTGGCAACCGGCAATGTAATTAGCATGCCGAATATTACTTGGAATGTGAATTGGAACGAAATCGCCAATAGATAAGACCATTTTACAATTTGGGCCCAAGTTAGAAGCAGAGCCTAAGGTGTAAATTATCGATAGTCCATATCTCGGAAACTATAAGAGATAATGCAATTTGGCAACCGGCAATGTAATTAGCATGCCGAATATTACTTGGAATGTGAATTGGAACGAAATCGCCAATAGGTAAGACCATTTTACAATTTGGGCCCAAGTTAGAAGCAGAGCCTAAGGTGTAAATTATCGATAGTCCATATCTCGGAAACTATAAGAGATAATGCAATTTGGCAACCGGCAATGTAATTAGCATGCCGAATATTACTTGGAATGTGAATTGGAACGAAATCGCCAATAGATAAGACCATTTTACAATTTGGGCCCAAGTTAGAAGCAGAGCCTAAGGTGTAAATTATCGATAGTCCATATCTCGGAAACTATAAGAGATAATGCAATTTGGCAACCGGCAATGTAATTAGCATGCGGAATATTACTTGGAATGTGAATTGGAACGAAATCGCCAATAGATAAGTCCATTTTACAATTTGGGCCCAAGTTAGAAGCAGAGCCTAAGGTGTAAATTATCGATAGTCCATATCTCGGAAACTATAAGAGTTAATGCAATTTGGCAACCGGCAATGTAATTAGCATGCCGAATATTACTTGGAATGTGAATTGGAACGAAATCGCCAATAGATAAGACCATTTTACAATTTGGGCC